>NW_028258914.1:0-10000 GCF_982586985.1 Callionymus lyra
TTTTTTACTTTTTTTTTTTTTTACCTCTTCAAAACTCAATATTTTTTTTTTTTTTTTTTTACCTCTTCAAAACTCTACAATTTTTATTTTTTTTTATTTTTACCTCTTCAAAACTCCAACATTTTTTTTTTTTTACCTCTTCAAAACTCCAACATTGATTTTTTGTTCCTTTTTTTACCTCTTCAAAACTCTACAATTTTTTTTTTTTTTACACTCAATTTTTTTTTTTTTTTTTTTACCTCTTCAAAACTCAATATTTTTTTTTTTTACCTCTTCAAAACTCCAACTTTTTTTTTTTTTTACCTCTTCAAAACTCCACATTTTTTTTTTTTTTTTTTTACCTCTTCAAAACTCCAACATTGATTTTTTGTTCCTTTTTTTACCTCTTCAAAACTCAATTTTTTTTTTTTTTTTACCTCTTCAAAACTCCAACTTTTTTTTTTTTTTACCTCTTCAAAACTCCACAATTTTTTTTTTTTTTTACCTCTTCAAAACTCCAACATTGATTTTTTGTTCCTTTTTTTACCTCTTCAAAACTCCAAATTTTTTTTTTTTTTTTTACCTCTTCAAAACTCCAATTTTTTTTTTTTTTACCTCTTCAAAACTCCAACTTTTTTTTTTTTTACCTCTTCAAAACTCCAACATTGATTTTTTGTTCCTTTTTTTACCTCTTCAAAACTCAACAATTTTTTTTTTTTTTTTTTTACCTCTTCAAAACTCCAACTTTTTATTTTTTTTTACCTCTTCAAAACTCATTTTTTTTATTTATTTTTTTACCTCTTCAAAACTCCAACATTGATTTTTTGTTCCTTTTTTTACCTCTTCAAAACTCCAAATTTTTTTTTTTTTTTTTTACCTCTTCAAAACTCAATTTTTTTATTTTTTTTTTACCTCTTCAAAACTCCAACTTTTTTTTTTTTTTACCTCTTCAAAACTCTACAATTTTTTTTTTTTTTTTTTTTTACCTCTTCAAAACTCCAACTTTTTTTTTTTTTACCTCTTCAAAACTCCAACTTTTTTTTTTTTTTTTTTACCTCTTCAAAACTCCAACATTGATTTTTTTTTTTTTTTTTACCTCTTCAAAACTCCAACTTTTTTTTTTTTTAACCTCTTCAAAACTCCAACATTGATTTTTTTTTTTTTTTTACCTCTTCAAAACTCCAACTTTTTTTTTTTTTTACCTCTTCAAAACTCCACAATTTTTTTTTTTTTTTTTTTACCTCTTCAAAACTCCAATTTTTTTTTTTTTTTACCTCTTCAAAACTCCAACTTTTTTTTTTTTTACCTCTTCAAAACTCCAACATTGATTTTTTGTTCCTTTTTTTACCTCTTCAAAACTCAACAATTTTTTTTTTTTTTTTTTTTTACCTCTTCAAAACTCCAACTTTTTATTTTTTTTTACCTCTTCAAAACTCATTTTTTTTTATTTATTTTTTTTACCTCTTCAAAACTCCAACATTGATTTTTTGTTCCTTTTTTTACCTCTTCAAAACTCCAAATTTTTTTTTTTTTTTTTTTACCTCTTCAAAACTCAATTTTTTTATTTTTTTTTTACCTCTTCAAAACTCCAACTTTTTTTTTTTTTTTTACCTCTTCAAAACTCTACAATTTTTTTTTTTTTTTTTTTTTTACCTCTTCAAAACTCCAACTTTTTTTTTTTTTTACCTCTTCAAAACTCCAACTTTTTTTTTTTTTTTTTTTACCTCTTCAAAACTCCAACATTGATTTTTTTTTTTTTTTTTTACCTCTTCAAAACTCCAACTTTTTTTTTTTTTTAACCTCTTCAAAACTCCAACATTGATTTTTTTTTTTTTTTTTACCTCTTCAAAACTCCAACTTTTTTTTTTTTTTTACCTCTTCAAAACTCCACAATTTTTTTTTTTTTTTTTTTTACCTCTTCAAAACTCCAACTTTTTTTTTTTTTTTTTAACCTCTTCAAAACTCCAACATTGATTTTTTTTTTTTTTTTTACCTCTTCAAAACTCCAACTTTTTTTTTTTTTACCTCTACAAAACTCCAACTTTTTTTTTTTTTTTTTTTACCTCTTCAAAACTCCAATTTTTTTTTTTTTACCTCTTCAAAACTCCAAATTTTTTTTTTTTTACCTCTTCAAAACTCCTAAATTTTTTTTTTTTTTTTTTACCTCTTCAAAACTCCAACTTTTTTTTTTTTTTACCTCTTCAAAACTCCACAAATTTTTTTATATTTTTTTTACCTCTTCAAAACTCCACAATTTTTTATTTATTTTTTTTACCTCTTCAAAACTCTACAATTTTTTTTTTTTTTTTTTTTACCTCTTCAAAACTCCAACATTTTTTTTTTTTTTACCTCTTCAAAACTCTACAATTTTTTTTTTTTTTTTTTTTTTACCTCTTCAAAACTCCAACATTTTTTTTTTTTTTTACCTCTTCAAAACTCCAACATTGATTTTTTGTTCCTTTTTTTACCTCTTCAAAACTCCAACTTTTTTTTTTTTTTTACCTCTTCAAAACTCAATATTTTTTTTTTTTTTTTTTTTTACCTCTTCAAAACTCTACAATTTTTATTTTTTTTTTATTTTTACCTCTTCAAAACTCCAACATTTTTTTTTTTTTTACCTCTTCAAAACTCCAACATTGATTTTTTGTTCCTTTTTTTACCTCTTCAAAACTCTACAATTTTTTTTTTTTTTTTTTTTTTACCTCTTCAAAACTCAATTTTTTTTTTTTTTTTTTTTTACCTCTTCAAAACTCCAACTTTTTTTTTTTTACCTCTACAAAACTCCAACTTTTTTTTTTTTTTTTTTTACCTCTTCAAAACTCCAACTTTTTTTTTTTTTTTACCTCTTCAAAACTCCACAATTTTTTTTTTTTTTTTTTTTTACCTCTTCAAAACTCCAACTTTTTTTTTTTTTTAACCTCTTCAAAACTCCAACATTGATTTTTTTTTTTTTTTTTACCTCTTCAAAACTCCAACTTTTTTTTTTTTTTTACCTCTTCAAAACTCCACAATTTTTTTTTTTTTTTTTTTTACCTCTTCAAAACTCCAACTTTTTTTTTTTTTTTTTAACCTCTTCAAAACTCCAACATTGATTTTTTTTTTTTTTTTTACCTCTTCAAAACTCCAATTTTTTTTTTTTTTACCTCTTCAAAACTCCAATTTTTTTTTTTTTTTACCTCTTCAAAACTCCTAAATTTTTTTTTTTTTTTTTTACCTCTTCAAAACTCCACAAATTTTTTTATATTTTTTTTACCTCTTCAAAACTCCACAATTTTTTATTTATTTTTTTTACCTCT
Organism: Callionymus lyra; assembly: GCF_982586985.1. Taxonomy (NCBI): domain Eukaryota; kingdom Metazoa; phylum Chordata; class Actinopteri; order Syngnathiformes; family Callionymidae; genus Callionymus; species Callionymus lyra. The sequence continues at coordinate 3,276 of NW_028258914.1, forward strand.
TCAAAACTCTACAATTTTTATTTTTTTTTTATTTTTACCTCTTCAAAACTCCAACATTTTTTTTTTTTTACCTCTTCAAAACTCCAACATTGATTTTTTGTTCCTTTTTTTACCTCTTCAAAACTCTACAATTTTTTTTTTTTTTTTTTTTTACCTCTTCAAAACTCAATTTTTTTTTTTTTTTTTTTTTTACCTCTTCAAAACTCCAACATTGATTTTTTGTTCCTTTTTTTACCTCTTCAAAACTCAATTTTTTTTTTTTTTTTTTTTTACCTCTTCAAAACTCAATTTTTTTTTTTTTTTTTTTGTTTTACCTCTTCAAAACTCCAACATTTTTTTTTTTTTACCTCTTCAAAACTCCAACATTGATTTTTTGTTCCTTTTTTTACCTCTTCAAAACTCCAACTTTTTTTTTTTTTTTACCTCTTCAAAACTCCAACATTGATTTTTTTTTTTTTTTTTACCTCTTCAAAACTCCAACTTTTTTTTTTTTTACCTCTACAAAACTCCAACTTTTTTTTTTTTTTTTTTACCTCTTCAAAACTCCAACTTTTTTTTTTTTTTTACCTCTTCAAAACTCCACAATTTTTTTTTTTTTTTTTTTTTACCTCTTCAAAACTCCAACTTTTTTTTTTTTTTAACCTCTTCAAAACTCCAACATTGATTTTTTTTTTTTTTTTTACCTCTTCAAAACTCCAACTTTTTTTTTTTTTTTACCTCTTCAAAACTCCAACTTTTTTTTTTTTTTTACCTCTACAAAACTCCAACTTTTTTTTTTTTTTTTTTACCTCTTCAAAACTCCAATTTTTTTTTTTTTACCTCTTCAAAACTCCAAATTTTTTTTTTTTTTTTTTTACCTCTTCAAAACTCAATTTTTTTTACCTCTTCAAAACTCCAACTTTTTTTTTTTTTTTTACCTCTTCAAAACTCTACAATTTTTTTTTATTATTTTTTTTTACCTCTTCAAAACTCCAACTTTTTTTTTTTTTTACCTCTTCAAAACTCCAACTTTTTTTTTTTTTTTACCTCTTCAAAACTCCAACATTTTTTTTTTTTTTTACCTCTTCAAAACTCCAACATTGATTTTTTGTTCCTTTTTTTACCTCTTCAAAACTCCACAATTTTTTTTTTTTTTTTTTACCTCTTCAAAACTCTACAATTTTTTTTTTTTTTTTTTTTTACCTCTTCAAAACTCCAACTTTTTTTTTTTTTTTCCTCTTCAAAACTCCAACTTTTTTTTTTTTTTACCTTTTCAAAACTCCAACATTTTTTTTTTTTTTTACCTCTTCAAAACTCCAACTTTTTTTTTTTTTTTCATCTTCAAAACTCCAACATTTTTTTTTTTTTTACCTCTTCAAAACTCCAACATTGATTTTTTGTTCCTTTTTTTACCTCTTCAAAACTCCAAATTTTTTTTTTTTTTTTTTACCTCTTCAAAACTCAATTTTTTTTTTTTTTTTACCTCTTCAAATCTCCAACTTTTTTTTTTTTTTACCTCTTCAAAACTCCAACTTTTTATTTTTTTTTACCTCTTCAAAACTCTACAATTTTTTTTTTTTTTTTTTTTTACCTCTTCAAAACTCCAACATTGATTTTTTGTTCCTTTTTTTACCTCTTCAAAACTCCAAATTTTTTTTTTTTTTTTTTTTACCTCTTCAAAACTCAAATTTTTTTTTTTTTTTTTTTTACCTCTTCAAAACTCAATTTTTTTTTTTTTTTTTTTTTACCTCTTCAAAACTCCAACATTTATTTTTTTTTTACCTCTTCAAAACTCCAACATTGATTTTTTGTTCCTTTTTTTACCTCTTCAAAACTCCACAATTTTTTTTTTTTTTTTTTTTACCTCTTCAAAACTCCAACTTTTTATTTTTTTTTACCTCTTCAAAACTCTACAATTTTTTTTTTTTTTTTTTTTTACCTCTTCAAAACTCCAACTTTTTTTTTTACCTCTTCAAAACTCCAACATTGATTTTTTGTTCCTTTTTTTACCTCTTCAAAACTCCAAATTTTTTTTTTTTTTTTTTTACCTCTTCAAAACTCAATTTTTTTTTTTTTTTTTTACCTCTTCAAAACTCCAACATTGATTTTTTGTTCCTTTTTTTACCTCTTCAAAACTCCAAATTTTTTTTTTTTTTTACCTCTTCAAAACTCCAACTTTTTTTTTTTTTTTACCTCTTCAAAACTCCACAATTTTTTATTTATTTTTTTTACCTCTTCAAAACTCCAACATTGATTTTTTGTTCCTTTTTTTACCTCTTCAAAACTCCACAATTTTTTTTTTTTTTTTTTTTACCTCTTCAAAACTCCAACTTTTTTTTTTTTTACCTCTTCAAAACTCCAACGTTGATTTTTTGTTCCTTTTTTTACCTCTTCAAAACTCCACAATTTTTTTTATTTTTTTTTTACCTCTTCAAAACTCCAACATTTTTTTTTTTTACCTCTTCAAAACTCCAACATTGATTTTTTGTTCCTTTTTTTACCTCTTCAAAACTCCAACTTTTTTTTTTTTTTACCTCTTCAAAACTCAATTTTTTTTTATTTTTTTTTTACCTCTTCAAAACTCCAACTTTTTTTTTTTTTTTACCTCTTCAAAACTCCACAATTTTTTTTTTTTTTTTTTTTTACCTCTTCAAAACTCCAATTTTTTTTTTTTTTACCTCTTCAAAACTCCTAAATTTTTTTTTTTTTTTTTTTACCTCTTCAAAACTCCAACTTTTTTTTTTTTTTACCTCTTCAAAACTCCACAAATTTTTTTATATTTTTTTTACCTCTTCAAAACTCCACAATTTTTTATTTATTTTTTTTACCTCTTCAAAACTCCAACATTGATTTTTTGTTCCTTTTTTTACCTCTCCAAAACTCCAATTTTTTTTTTTTTTTTTTACCTCTTCAAAACTCCAACTTTTTTTTTTTTTTTTTACCTCTTCAAAACTCTACAATTTTTTTTTTTTTTTTTTTACCTCTTCAAAACTCCAACTTTTTTTTTTTTTTACCTCTTCAAAACTCCAACTTTTTATTTTTTTTTACCTCTTCAAAACTCTACAATTTTTTTTTTTTTTTTTTTTACCTCTTCAAAACTCCAACATTGATTTTTTGTTCCTTTTTTTACCTCTTCAAAACTCCAAATTTTTTTTTTTTTTTTTTTTACCTCTTCAAAACTCAAATTTTTTTTTTTTTTTTTACCTCTTCAAAACTCAATTTTTTTTTATTTTTTTTTTTACCTCTTCAAAACTCCAACATTTATTTTTTTTTTACCTCTTCAAAACTCCAACATTGATTTTTTGTTCCTTTTTTTACCTCTTCAAAACTCCACAATTTTTTTTTTTTTTTTTTTTACCTCTTCAAAACTCCAACTTTTTATTTTTTTTTACCTCTTCAAAACTCTACAATTTTTTTTTTTTTTTTTTTTTACCTCTTCAAAACTCCAACTTTTTTTTTTTTTTACCTCTTCAAAACTCCAACATTGATTTTTTGTTCCTTTTTTTACCTCTTCAAAACTCCAAATTTTTTTTTTTTTTTTTTTACCTCTTCAAAACTCAATTTTTTTTTTTTTTTTTTACCTCTTCAAAACTCCAACATTGATTTTTTGTTCCTTTTTTTACCTCTTCAAAACTCCAACTTTTTTTTTTTTTTTACCTCTTCAAAACTCCACAATTTTTTATTTATTTTTTTTACCTCTTCAAAACTCCAACATTGATTTTTTGTTCCTTTTTTTACCTCTTCAAAACTCCACAATTTTTTTTTTTTTTTTTTTTTTACCTCTTCAAAACTCCAACTTTTTTTTTTTTTTACCTCTTCAAAACTCCAACATTGATTTTTTGTTCCTTTTTTTACCTCTTCAAAACTCCACAATTTTTTTTATTTTTTTTTTACCTCTTCAAAACTCCAACATTTTTTTTTTTTACCTCTTCAAAACTCCAACATTGATTTTTTGTTCCTTTTTTTACCTCTTCAAAACTCCAACTTTTTTTTTTTTTTACCTCTTCAAAACTCAATTTTTTTTTTTTTTTTTTTACCTCTTCAAAACTCCAACTTTTTTTTTTTTTTTACCTCTTCAAAACTCCACAATTTTTTTTTTTTTTTTTTTTTTTACCTCTTCAAAACTCCAATTTTTTTTTTTTTTACCTCTTCAAAACTCCTAAATTTTTTTTTTTTTTTTTTTACCTCTTCAAAACTCCAACTTTTTTTTTTTTTTACCTCTTCAAAACTCCACAAATTTTTTTATATTTTTTTTACCTCTTCAAAACTCCACAATTTTTTATTTATTTTTTTTACCTCTTCAAAACTCCAACATTGATTTTTTGTTCCTTTTTTTACCTCTCCAAAACTCCAATTTTTTTTTTTTTTTTTTACCTCTTCAAAACTCCAACTTTTTTTTTTTTTTTTTACCTCTTCAAAACTCTACAATTTTTTTTTTTTTTTTTTTTACCTCTTCAAAACTCCAACTTTTTTTTTTTTTTACCTCTTCAAAACTCCAACATTGATTTTTTGTTCCTTTTTTTACATCTTCAAAACTCCAAATTTTTTTTTTTTTTTTTTTTACCTCTTCAAAACTCAATTTTTTTTTTTTTTTTTTACCTCTTCAAAACTCCAACTTTTTTTTTTTTTTACCTCTTCAAAACTCCACAAATTTTTTTATATTTTTTTTACCTCTTCAAAACTCCACAATTTTTTATTTATTTTTTTTACCTCTTCAAAACTCCAACATTGATTTTTTGTTCCTTTTTTTACCTCTTCAAAACTCCACAATTTCTTTTATTTTTTTTTTTTACCTCTTCAAAACTCCAACTTTTTTTTTTTTTTTTTACCTCTTCAAAACTCTACAATTTTTTTTTTTTTTTTTTTACCTCTTCAAAACTCCAACTTTTTTTTTTTTTTACCTCTTCAAAACTCCAACATTGATTTTTTGTTCCTTTTTTTACCTCTTCAAAACTCCAAATTTTTTTTTTTTTTTTTTTACCTCTTCAAAACTCCAATTTTTTTTTTTTTTTACCTCTTCAAAACTCCAACTTTTTTTTTTTTTTACCTCTTCAAAACTCCAACATTGATTTTTTGTTCCTTTTTTTACCTCTTCAAAACTCAACAATTTTTTTTTTTTTTTTTTTTTACCTCTTCAAAACTCCAACTTTTTATTTTTTTTTACCTCTTCAAAACTCATTTTTTTTTATTTATTTTTTTTACCTCTTCAAAACTCCAACATTGATTTTTTGTTCCTTTTTTTACCTCTTCAAAACTCCAAATTTTTTTTTTTTTTTTTTTACCTCTTCAAAACTCAATTTTTTTTATTTTTTTTTTACCTCTTCAAAACTCCAACTTTTTTTTTTTTTTTTACCTCTTCAAAACTCTACAATTTTTTTTTTTTTTTTTTTTTTACCTCTTCAAAACTCCAACTTTTTTTTTTTTTTACCTCTTCAAAACTCCAACTTTTTTTTTTTTTTTTTTTACCTCTTCAAAACTCCAACATTGATTTTTTTTTTTTTTTTTTACCTCTTCAAAACTCCAACTTTTTTTTTTTTTTAACCTCTTCAAAACTCCAACATTGATTTTTTTTTTTTTTTTTACCTCTTCAAAACTCCAACTTTTTTTTTTTTTTTACCTCTTCAAAACTCCACAATTTTTTTTTTTTTTTTTTTACCTCTTCAAAACTCCAACTTTTTTTTTTTTTTTTTAACCTCTTCAAAACTCCAACATTGATTTCTTTTTTTTTTTTTACCTCTTCAAAACTCCAACTTTTTTTTTTTTTACCTCTACAAAACTCCAACTTTTTTTTTTTTTTTTTTTACCTCTTCAAAACTCCAATTTTTTTTTTTTTACCTCTTCAAAACTCCAAATTTTTTTTTTTTTTACCTCTTCAAAACTCCTAAATTTTTTTTTTTTTTTTTTACCTCTTCAAAACTCCAACTTTTTTTTTTTTTTACCTCTTCAAAACTCCACAAATTTTTTTATATTTTTTTTACCTCTTCAAAACTCCACAATTTTTTATTTATTTTTTTTACCTCTTCAAAACTCTACAATTTTTTTTTTTTTTTTTTTTACCTCTTCAAAACTCCAACATTTTTTTTTTTTTTACCTCTTCAAAACTCTACAATTTTTTTTTTTTTTTTTTTTTTACCTCTTCAAAACTCCAACATTTTTTTTTTTTTTTACCTCTTCAAAACTCCAACATTGATTTTTTGTTCCTTTTTTTACCTCTTCAAAACTCCAACTTTTTTTTTTTTTTTACCTCTTCAAAACTCAATATTTTTTTTTTTTTTTTTTTTTACCTCTTCAAAACTCTACAATTTTTATTTTTTTTTTATTTTTACCTCTTCAAAACTCCAACATTTTTTTTTTTTTTACCTCTTCAAAACTCTACAATTTTTTTTTTTTTTTTTTTTTTACCTCTTCAAAACTCCACAATTTTTTTTTTTTTTTTTTTTACCTCTTCAAAACTCCAACTTTTTTTTTTTTTTTTTAACCTCTTCAAAACTCCAACATTGATTTTTTTTTTTTTTTTTACCTCTTCAAAACTCCAATTTTTTTTTTTTTTACCTCTTCAAAACTCCAATTTTTTTTTTTTTTTACCTCTTCAAAACTCCTAAATTTTTTTTTTTTTTTTTTACCTCTTCAAAACTCCACAAATTTTTTTATATTTTTTTTACCTCTTCAAAACTCCACAATTTTTTATTTATTTTTTTTACCTCTTCAAAACTCTACAATTTTTTTTTTTTTTTTTTTACCTCTTC
>NW_028258915.1:0-14000 GCF_982586985.1 Callionymus lyra
TCCAACATTATTTTTTTTTTTATCTCTTCAAAACTCCAACGTTAAAATATTTTTTTTATATACCTCTTCAAAACTCCAACATTATTCTTTTTTTTTTTACCTCTTCAAAACTCCAACAGTATTTTTTTTTTTACCTCTTCAAAACTCCAACAGTATTTCTTTTTTTTTTTACCTCTTCAAAACTCCAACATTTATTATTTTTTTTTTTTACCTCTTCAAAACTCCAACATTTTTTATTTTTTTATTTTTTTGCCTCGTCAAAACTCCAACATTAATTTATTTTTTTTTACCTCTTCAAAACTCCAACATTCATTTTTATTTTTTTTTACCTCTTAAAAACTCCAACATTAAAATTATTCTTTCTTTTTAACCTCTTCAAAACTCCAACATTAAAATTATTCTTTCTTTTTAACCTCTTCAAAACTCCAACATTTTTTTTTTTTTTTTTTTTTTTTTACCTCTTCAAAACTCCAACATTAAAATTATTCTTTCTTTTTTACCTCTTCAAAACTCCAATATTATTATTTATTTTTTTTATCTCTTCAAAACTCCAACATTTCTTTTTTTTTTATTACCTCTTCAAAACTCCGACATTAAAAGATTTCTTTCTTTTTTACCTCTTCAAAGCTCCAACATTAATTTTTTTACCTCTTCAAAACTCCAACATTATTTTATTTTTATTTCTTTTACCTCTGCAAAACTCAGATAATAAAAGATTTCTTTCTTTTTTACCTCTTCAAAACTCCAACTTTTTTTTTTTTTTTACATCTTCAAAACTCCAACATTCATTTTTTTTTTTTTTTTTTTTACCTCTTCAAAACTCCAACATTCATTTTTTTTTTTTTTACCTCTTCAAAACTCCAACATTAAAATAATTCTCTCCTTTTTACCTCTTCAAAACCCCAACATTATTTTTTTTTTTACCTCTTCAAAACTCCAACATTAATTTTTTTTTTTTTTTTTACCTCTTCAAAACTCCAACATTATTTTTTTTTTTACCTCTTCAAAACTCCAACGTTAAAATATTTTTTTTATATACCTCTTCAAAACTCCAACATTATTCTTTTTTTTTTTACCTCTTCAAAACTCCAACAGTAATTTTTTTTTTTACCTCTGCAAAACTCCAACAGTATTTCTTTTTTTTTTTTACCTCTTCAAAACTCCAACAGTAATTTTTTTTTTTTTTTTTTTACCTCGTCAAAACTCCAACATTAAAATAATTCTCTCTTTTTTACCTCTTCAAAACTCCAACATTCATTTTTTTTCTCTCCTTTTTACCTCTTCAAAACCCCAACATTATTTTTTTTTTTTTTTTACATCTTCAAAACTCCAACATTCATTTTTTTTTTTTTTTTTTTTACCTCTTCAAAACTCCAACATTCATTTTTTTTTTTTTTACCTCTTCAAAACTCCAACATTAAAATAATTCTCTCCTTTTTACCTCTTCAAAACCCCAACATTATTTTTTTTTTTACCTCTTCAAAACTCCAACATTAATTTTTTTTTTTTTTTTTACCTCTTCAAAACTCCAACATTCATTTTTTTTCTCTCCTTTTTACCTCTTCAAAACCCCAACATTATTTTTTTTTTTTTTTTACATCTTCAAAACTCCAACATTCATTTTTTTTTTTTTTTTTTTTACCTCTTCAAAACTCCAACATTCATTTTTTTTTTTTTTACCTCTTCAAAACTCCAACATTAAAATAATTCTCTCCTTTTTACCTCTTCAAAACCCCAACATTATTTTTTTTTTTACCTCTTCAAAACTCCAACATTAATTTTTTTTTTTTTTTTTACCTCTTCAAAACTCCAACATTCGTTTTTTTTTTTTTACCTCTTCAAAACTCCAACATTAAAATAATTCTCTCTTATTTACCTCTTCAAAACTCCAACATTATTTTTTTTTTACCTCTTCAAAACTCCAACATTAAAAGATTTTTTTTTATATATACCTCTTCAAAACTCCAAACATTATTCTTTTTTTTTACCTCTTCAAAACTCCAACAGTAATTTTTTTTTTTACCTCTTCAAAACTCCAACAGTAATATTTTTTTTTTTACCTCTTCAAAACTCCAACATTTTTTATTTTTTTATTTTTTTGCCTCGTCAAAACTCCGACATTAATTTTTTTTTTTTACCTCTTCAAAACTCCAACATTCATTTTATTTTTTTTACCTCTTCAAAACTCCAACATTAAAATAATTCTCTCTTTTTTACCTCTTCAAAACTCCAACATTATTTTTTTTTTTACCTCTTCAAAACTCCAACGTTAAAATATTTTTTTTATATACCTCTTCAAAACTCCAACATTATTCTTTTTTTTTTTACCTCTTCAAAACTCCAACAGTAATTTTTTTTTTTACCTCTGCAAAACTCCAACAGTATTTCTTTTTTTTTTTTACCTCTTCAAAACTCCAACAGTAATTTTTTTTTTTTTTTTTTTTACCTCGTCAAAACTCCAACATTAAAATAATTCTCTCTTTTTTACCTCTTCAAAACTCCAACATTCATTTTTTTCTCTCCTTTTTACCTCTTCAAAACCCCAACATTATTTTTTTTTTACCTCTTCAAAACTCCAACATTAATTTTTTTTTTTTTTTTACCTCTTCAAAACTCCAACATTCGTTTTTTTTTTTTTTACCTCTTCAAAACTCCAACATTAAAATAATTCTCTCTTATTTACCTCTTCAAAACTCCAACATTATTCTTTTTTTTTTTTTACCTCTTCAAAACTCCAACATTTTTTATTTTTTATTTTTTTGCCTCGTCAAAACTCCAACATTAAATTTTTTTTTTTTACCTCTTCAAAACTCCAACATTCATTTTTATTTTTTTTTACCTCTTCAAAACTCCAACATTAAAATAATTCTCTCTTTTTTTACCTCTTCAAAACTCCAACATTATTTTTTTTTTTACCTCTTCAAAACTCCAACGTTAAAATATTTTTTTTATATACCTCTTCAAAACTCCAACATTATTCTTTTTTTTTTTACCTCTTCAAAACTCCAACAGTATTTTTTTTTTTTACCTCTTCAAAACTCCAACAGTATTTCTTTTTTTTTTACCTCTTCAAAACTCCAACATTTTTTTTTTTTTTTTTTTTACCTCGTCAAAACTCCAACATTAAAATAATTCTCTCTTTTTTACCTCTTCAAAACTCTAACATTCATTTTTTTTTTTTACCTCTTCAAAACTCCAACATTATTTTATTTGTATTTCTTTTACCTCTGCAAAACTCAGATAATAAAAGATTTCTTTCTTCTTTACCTCTTCAAAACTCCAACTTTTTTTTTTTTTTTACATCTTCAAAACTCCAACATTCATTTTTTTTTTTTTTTTTTTTACCTCTTCAAAACTCCAACATTCTTTTTTTTTTTTTACCTCTTCAAAACTCCAACATTAAAATAATTCTCTCCTTTTTACCTCTTCAAAACCCCAACATTATTTTTTTTTTTACCTCTTCAAACTCCAACATTAATTTTTTTTTTTTTTTTTTTACCTCTTCAAAACTCCAACATTAATTTTTTTTTTTTTTTTTTACCTCTTCAAAACTCCAACATTATTTTTTTTTACCTCTTCAAAACTCCAACGTTAAAATATTTTTTTTATATACCTCTTCAAAACTCCAACATTATTCTTTTTTTTTTTACCTCTTCAAAACTCCAACAGTAATTTTTTTTTTTACCTCTTTCAAAACTCCAACAGTATTTCTTTTTTTTTTTACCTCTTCAAAACCCCAACATTTTTTATTTTTTTATTTTTTTGCCTCGTCAAAACTCCAACATTAATTTCTTTTTTTTTTTACCTCTTCAAAACTCCAACATTCATTTTTATTTTTTTTTACCTCTTCAAAACTCCAACATTAAAATAATTCTCTCTTTTTTACCTCTTCAAAACTCCAACATTATTTTTTTTTTTACCTCTTCAAAACTCCAACGTTAAAATATTTTTTTTTATATACCTCTTCAAAACCTCAACTTATTTCTTTTTTTTTTACCTCTTCAAAACTCCAACAGTATTTTTTTTTTTACCTCTTCAAAACTCCAACTTTTTTTTTTTTTTTACATCTTCAAAACCTCCAACATTCATTTTTTTTTTTTTTTTTTTTTACCTCTTCAAAACTCCAACATTCTTTTTTTTTTTTCGCCTCTTCAAAACTCCAACATTAAAATAATTCTCTCCTTTTTACCTCTTCAAAACCCCAACATTATTTTTTTTTTACCTCTTCAAACTCCAACATTAATTTTTTTTTTTTTTTTTACCTCTTCAAAACTCCAACATTCGTTTTTTTTTTTTTTACCTCTTCAAACTCCAACATTAAAATAATTCTCTCTTATTTACCTCTTCAAAACTCCAACATTATTTTTTTTTTACCTCTTCAAAACTCCAACATTATTCTTTTTTTTTTACCTTATCAAAACTCCAACAGTATTTTTTTTTTTACCTCTTCAAACTCCAACAGTAATATTTTTTTTTTACCTCTTCAAAACTCCAACATTTTTTATTTTTTTATTTTTTTGCCTCGTCAAAACTCCAACATTAATTTTTTTTTTTTTTACCTCTTCAAAACTCCAACATTCATTTTTTTTTTTTTTACCTCTTCAAAACTCAAACATTAAAATAATTCTCTCTTTTTTACCTCTTCAAAACTCCAACATTATTTTTTTTTTACCTCTTCAAAACTCCAACGTTAAAATATTTTTTTTATATACATCTTCAAAACTCCAACATTATTCTTTTTTTTTTTACCTCTTCAAAACTCCAACACTAATTTTTTTTTTTACCTCTTCAAAACTCCAACAGTATTTCTTTTTTTTTTTTACCTCTTCAAAACTCCAACATTTATTATTTATTTTTTTTACCTCGTCAAAACTCCAACATTAAAATAATTCTCTCTTTTTTACCTCTTCAAAACTCCAACATTCATTTTTTTTTTTTTTACCTCTTCAAAACTCCAACGTTAAAATATTTTTTTATATACCTCTTCAAAACTCCAACATTATTCTTTTTTTTTTTACCTCTTCAAAACTCCAACAGTAATTTTTTTTTTTACCTCTTCAAAACTCCGACTTTTTTTTTTTTTTTACATCTTCAAAACTCCAACATTCATTTTTTTTTTTTTACCTCTTCAAAACTCCAACATTAAAATAATTCTCTCCTTTTTACCTCTTCAAAACCCCAACATTATTTTTTTTTTTACCTCTTCAAAACTCCAACATTAATTTTTTTTTTTTTTTTTTACCTCTTCAAAACTCCAACATTCGTTTTTTTTTTTTTTACCTCTTCAAAACTCCAACATTAAAATAATTCTCTCTTATTTACCTCTTCAAAACTCCAACATTATTTTTTTTTTTACCTCTTCAAAACTCCAACAGTATTTCTTTTTTTTTTACCTCTTCAAAACTCCAACATTTTTTTTTTTTTTTTTTTTTACCTCGTCAAAACTCCAACATTAAAATAATTCTCTCTTTTTTACCTCTTCAAAACTCTAACATTCATTTTTTTTTTTACCTCTTCAAAACTCCAACATTATTTTATTTGTATTTCTTTTACCTCTGCAAAACTCAGATAATAAAAGATTTCTTTCTTCTTTACCTCTTCAAAACTCCAACTTTTTTTTTTTTTTTACATCTTCAAAACTCCAACATTCATTTTTTTTTTTTTTTTTTTTACCTCTTCAAAACTCCAACATTCTTTTTTTTTTTTTACCTCTTCAAAACTCCAACATTAAAATAATTCTCTCCTTTTTACCTCTTCAAAACCCCAACATTATTTTTTTTTTTACCTCTTCAAAACTCCAACATTAATTTTTTTTTTTTTTTTTTTACCTCTTCAAAACTCCAACATTAATTTTTTTTTTTTTTTTTACCTCTTCAAAACTCCAACATTATTTTTTTTTTACCTCTTCAAAACTCCAACGTTAAAATATTTTTTTTATATACCTCTTCAAAACTCCAACATTATTCTTTTTTTTTTTACCTCTTCAAAACTCCAACAGTAATTTTTTTTTTTACCTCTTCAAAACTCCAACAGTATTTCTTTTTTTTTTTACCTCTTCAAAACCCCAACATTTTTTATTTTTTTATTTTTTTGCCTCGTCAAAACTCCAACATTAATTTCTTTTTTTTTACCTCTTCAAAACTCCAACATTCATTTTTATTTTTTTTTACCTCTTCAAAACTCCAACATTAAAATAATTCTCTCTTTTTTACCTCTTCAAAACTCCAACATTATTTTTTTTTTTACCTCTTCAAAACTCCAACGTTAAAATATTTTTTTTATATACCTCTTCAAAACTCCAACATTATTCTTTTTTTTTTACCTCTTCAAAACTCCAACAGTATTTTTTTTTTACCTCTTCAAAACTCCAACTTTTTTTTTTTTTTTACATCTTCAAAACTCCAACATTCATTTTTTTTTTTTTTTTTTTTTACCTCTTCAAAACTCCAACATTCATTTTTTTTTTTCGCCTCTTCAAAACTCCAACATTAAAATAATTCTCTCCTTTTTACCTCTTCAAAACCCCAACATTATTTTTTTTTTTTACCTCTTCAAAACTCCAACATTAATTTTTTTTTTTTTTTTTTACCTCTTCAAAACTCCAACATTCGTTTTTTTTTTTTTTTACCTCTTCAAAACTCCAACATTAAAATAATTCTCTCTTATTTACCTCTTCAAAACTCCAACATTATTTTTTTTTTTACCTCTTCAAAACTCCAACATTAAAAGATTTTTTTTATATATACCTCTTCAAAACTCCAACATTATTCTTTTTTTTTTACCTTATCAAAACTCCAACAGTATTTTTTTTTTTACCTCTTCAAAACTCCAACAGTAATATTTTTTTTTTTACCTCTTCAAAACTCCAACATTTTTTATTTTTTTATTTTTTTGCCTCGTCAAAACTCCAACATTCATTTTTTTTTTTTACCTCTTCAAAACTCCAACATTCATTTTTTTTTTTTTTACCTCTTCAAAACTCCAACATTAAAATAATTCTCTCTTTTTTACCTCTTCAAAACTCCAACATTATTTTTTTTTTACCTCTTCAAAACTCCAACGTTAAAATATTTTTTTTATATACATCTTCAAAACTCCAACATTATTCTTTTTTTTTTTACCTCTTCAAAACTCCAACACTAATTTTTTTTTTACCTCTTCAAAACTCCAACAGTATTTCTTTTTTTTTTTTACCTCTTCAAAACTCCAACATTTATTATTTATTTTTTTTACCTCGTCAAAACTCCAACATTAAAATAATTCTCTCTTTTTTACCTCTTCAAAACTCCAACATTCATTTTTTTTTTTTTTACCTCTTCAAAACTCCAACGTTAAAATATTTTTTTATATACCTCTTCAAAACTCCAACATTATTCTTTTTTTTTTTACCTCTTCAAAACTCCAACAGTAATTTTTTTTTTTACCTCTTCAAAACTCCGACTTTTTTTTTTTTTTTACATCTTCAAAACTCCAACATTCATTTTTTTTTTTTTACCTCTTCAAAACTCCAACATTAAAATAATTCTCTCCTTTTTACCTCTTCAAAACCCCAACATTATTTTTTTTTTTACCTCTTCAAAACTCCAACATTAATTTTTTTTTTTTTTTTTTACCTCTTCAAAACTCCAACATTCGTTTTTTTTTTTTTTACCTCTTCAAAACTCCAACATTAAAATAATTCTCTCTTATTTACCTCTTCAAAACTCCAACATTAAAAGATTTTTTTTATATATACCTCTTCAAAACTCCAACATTATTCTTTTTTTTTTACCTCTTCAAAACTCCAACAGTAATTTTTTTTTTTACCTCTTCAAAACTCCAACAGTAATATTTTTTTTTTTACCTCTTCAAAACTCCAACATTTTTTATTTATTTTTTTTGCCTCGTCAAAACTCCAACATTAATTTTTTTTTTTTTTACCTCTTCAAAACTCCAACATTCATTTTTATTTTTTTTTACCTCTTCAAAACTCCAACATTAAAATAATTCTCTCTTTTTTACCTCTTCAAAACTCCAACATTATTTTTTTTTTTACCTCTTCAAAACTCCAACGTTAAAATATTTTTTTTATATACATCTTCAAAACTCCAACATTATTCTTTTTTTTTTTACCTCTTCAAAACTCCAACAGTAATTTTTTTTTTTACCTCTTCAAAACTCCAACAGTATTTCTTTTTTTTTTTTACCTCTTCAAAACTCCAACATTTATTATTTTTTTTTTTTTACCTCGTCAAAACTCCAACATTAAAATAATTCTCTCTTTTTTACCTCTTCAAAACTCCAACATTCATTTTTTTTTTTTTTTTACCTCTTCAAAACTCCAACATTAAAATAATTCTCTCCTTTTTACCTCTTCAAAACCCCAACATTATTTTTTTTTTTACCTCTTCAAAACTCCAACATTAATTTTTTTTTTTTTTTTTACCTCTTCAAAACTCCAACATTCGTTTTTTTTTTTTTTACCTCTTCAAAACTCCAACATTAAAATAATTCTCTCTTATTTACCTCTTCAAAACTCCAACATTAAAATAATTCTCTCCTTTTTACCTCTTCAAAACCCCAACATTATTTTTTTTTTTACCTCTTCAAAACTCCAACATTAATTTTTTTTTTTTTTTTTTACCTCTTCAAAACTCCAACATTCGTTTTTTTTTTTTACCTCTTCAAAACTCCAACAATTTTTTTTTTTTTTTTACCTCTTCAAAACTCCAACAATTTTTTTTTTTTACCTCTTTAAAACTCCAACATTCTTTTTTTTTTTTTTACCTCTTCAAAACTCCAACATTTTTTTTTTTTTACCTCTTCAAAACTCCAACATTATTTTATTTTTTATTTTTTTACCTCTTCAAAACTCCAACATTAAAATAATTCTCTCTTATTTACCTCTTCAAAACTCCAACATTATTTATTTTTTTTTACCTCTTCAAAACTCCAACATTTTTTATTTTTTTATTTTTTTGCCTCGTCAAAACTCCAACATTAATTTTTTTTTTTTTACCTCTTCAAAACTCCAACATTCATTTTTATTTTTTTTTACCTCTTCAAAACTCCAACATTAAAATAATTCTCTCTTTTTTACCTCTTCAAAACCCCAACATTATTTTTTTTTTTACCTCTTCAAAACTCCAACATTAATTTTTTATTTTTTTTTTACCTCTTCAAAACTCCAACATTCGTTTTTTTTTTTTTACCTCTTCAAAACTCCAACAATTTTTTTTTTTTTTTTTTACCTCTTCAAAACTCCAACATTATTTTATTTTTTATTTTTTTACCTCTTCAAAACTCCAACATTAAAATAATTCTCTCTTATTTACCTCTTCAAAACTCCAACATTATTTATTTTTTTTTACCTCTTCAAAACTCCAACATTTTTTATTTTTTTATTTTTTTGCCTCGTCAAAACTCCAACATTAATTTTTTTTTTTTTACCTCTTCAAAACTCCAACATTCATTTTTATTTTTTTTTACCTCTTCAAAACTCCAACATTAAAATAATTCTCTCTTTTTTACCTCTTCAAAACTCCAACGTTATTTTTTTTTTTTTACCTCTTCAAAACTCCAACGTTAAAATATTTTTTTTATATACCTCTTCAAAACTCCAACATTATTCTTTTTTTTTTTACCTCTTCAAAACTCCAACAGTAATTTTTTTTTTTACCTCTTCAAAACTCCAACAGTATTTCTTTTTTTTTTTACCTCTTCAAAACTCCAACATTTATTATTTTATTTTTTTTTACCTCGTCAAAACTCCAACATTAAAATAATTCTCTCTTTTTTACCTCTTCAAAACTCGAACATTCATTTTTTTTTTTTTACCTCTTCAAAACTCCAACATTAAAATAATTCTCTCCTTTTTACCTCTTCAAAACCCCAACATTATTTTTTTTTTACCTCTTCAAAACTCCAACAATTTTTTTTTTTTTTTTTACCTCTTCAAAACTCCAACATTTTTTTTTTTTTACCTCTTCAAAACTCCAACATTTTTTTTTTTACCTCTTCAAAACTCCACTTTTTTTTTTTTTTTTTACCTCTTCAAAACTCCAATATTATTATTTATTTTTTTTATCTCTTCAAAACTCCAACATTTTTTTTTTTTTTTTTTTTTACCTCTTCAAAACTCCAACATTAAAAGATTTCTTTCTTTTTTACCTCTTCAAAGCTCCAACATTATTTTATTTTTATTTTTTTTACCTCTTCAAAACTCCAACATTATTTTATTTTTATTTTTTTTACCTCTTCAAAACTCCAACATTTTTTTTTTTTTACCTCTTCAAAACACCAACAGTATTTCTTTTTTTTTTTACCTCTTCAAAACTCCAACATTTTTTTTTTTTTTTTTTTTTACCTCGTCAAAACTCCAACATTAAAATAATTCTCTCTTTTTTACCTCTTCAAAACTCCAACATTAAAAGATTTCTTTCTTTTTTAACTCTTCAAAGCTCCAACATTGTTTTTTTTTTGTTTTTTTACCTCTTCAAAACTCAGATATTAAAAGATTTCTTTCTTTTTTACCTCTTCAAAACTCCAACTTTTTCTTTTTTTTTTAACCTCTTCAAAACTCCAACATTCTTTTTTTTTTTTTTACATCTTCAAAACTCCAACATTAATTTTTTTTTTTTTTTTTTTTTACCTCTTCAAAACTACAACATACTTTTTTCTTTTCTTTTTTTTTACCTCTTCAAAACTCCAACATTATTATTTTTTATTTTTTTATATACCTCTTCAAAACTCCAACATTATTATTATTTTTTTTTTTACCTCTTCAAAACTCCAACATTAAAAGATTTATTTTTTTGTTACCTCTTCAAAACTCCTAAATGATTATTAATATTATTATTTTACCTCTTCAAAACTCCAACATTATTATTTTTTTTTTTTACCTCTTCAA
Organism: Callionymus lyra; assembly: GCF_982586985.1. NCBI lineage: Eukaryota > Metazoa > Chordata > Actinopteri > Syngnathiformes > Callionymidae > Callionymus > Callionymus lyra. Next base: position 10,889 of record NW_028258915.1, read on the forward strand.
AACTCCAACATTATTGTTTTTTTTTGTTTTTTTTTACCTTTTCAAAACTCCAACATTAATTTTCTTTTTTTTTACCTCTTCAAAACTCCAACATTATTGTTTTTTTTTGTTTTTTTTTACCTTTTCAAAACTCCAACATTAATTTTCTTTTTTTTTTACCTCTTCAAAACTCCAACATTCTTTTTTTTTTTTACCTCTTCAAAACTCCAACATTAAAATTATTCTTTCTTTTTAACCTCTTCAAAACTCAAACATTAAAATTATTCTTTCTTTTTAACCTCTTCAAAACTCCAACATTTTTTTTTTTTTTTTTTTTTTTTTACCTCTTCAAAACTCCAACATTAAAATTATTCTTTCTTTTTTACCTCTTCAAATCTCCAATATTATTATTTAATTTTTTTATCTCTTCAAAACTCCAACATTTCTTTTTTTTTTATTACCTCTTCAAAACTCCAACATTAAAATAATTCTCTCTTTTTTACCTCTTCAAAACTCCAACATTATTTTTTTTTTTTACCTCTTCAAAACTCCAACGTTAAAATATTTTTTTTATATACCTCTTCAAAACTCCAACATTATTCTTTTATTTTTTACCTCTTCAAAACTCCAAAATGTATTATTTATTTTTTTTTTACCTCTTCAAAACTCCAACGTTAAAATATTTTTTTTATATACCTCTTCAAAACTCCAACATTATTCTTTTTTTTTTTACCTCTTCAAAACTCCAACAGTAATTTTTTTTTTACCTCTTCAAAACTCCAACAGTATTTCTTTTTTTTTTTTACCTCTTCAAAACTCCAACATTTTTTTTTTTTTTTTTTTTACCTCGTCAAAACTCCAACATTAAAATAATTCTCTCTTTTTTACCTCTTCAAAACTCCAACATTCATTTTTTTTTTTTACCTCTTCAAAACTCCAACATTAAAATAATTCTCTCCTTTTTACCTCTTCAAAACCCCAACATTATTTTTTTTTTACCTCTTCAAAACTCCAACAATTTTTTTTTTTTTACCTCTTCAAAACTCCAACAATTTTTTTTTTTTTTTTTACCTCTTCAAAACTCCAACATTTTTTTTTTTTTACCTCTTCAAAACTCCAACATTTTTTTTTTTACCTCTTCAAAACTCCACTTTTTTTTTTTTTTTTTACCTCTTCAAAACTCCAATATTATTATTTATTTTTTTTATCTCTTCAAAACTCCAACATTTTTTTTTTTTTTTTTTTTTACCTCTTCAAAACTCCAACATTAAAAGATTTCTTTCTTTTTTACCTCTTCAAAGCTCCAACATTATTTTATTTTTATTTTTTTTACCTCTTCAAAACTCCAACATTATTTTATTTTTATTTTTTTTACCTCTTCAAAACTCCAACATTTTTTTTTTTTTTACCTCTTCAAAACACCAACAGTATTTCTTTTTTTTTTTACCTCTTCAAAACTCCAACATTTTTTTTTTTTTTTTTTTTTACCTCGTCAAAACTCCAACATTAAAATAATTCTCTCTTTTTTACCTCTTCAAAACTCCAACATTAAAAGATTTCTTTCTTTTTTAACTCTTCAAAGCTCCAACATTGTTTTTTTTTTGTTTTTTTACCTCTTCAAAACTCAGATATTAAAAGATTTCTTTCTTTTTTACCTCTTCAAAACTCCAACTTTTTCTTTTTTTTTTAACCTCTTCAAAACTCCAACATTCTTTTTTTTTTTTTTACATCTTCAAAACTCCAACATTAATTTTTTTTTTTTTTTTTTTTTACCTCTTCAAAACTACAACATACTTTTTTCTTTTCTTTTTTTTTACCTCTTCAAAACTCCAACATTATTATTTTTTATTTTTTTATATACCTCTTCAAAACTCCAACATTATTATTATTTTTTTTTTTACCTCTTCAAAACTCCAACATTAAAAGATTTATTTTTTTGTTACCTCTTCAAAACTCCTAAATGATTATTAATATTATTATTTTACCTCTTCAAAACTCCAACATTATTATTTTTTTTTTTTACCTCTTCAAAACTCCAACATTATTGTTTTTTTTTGTTTTTTTTTACCTTTTCAAAACTCCAACATTAATTTTCTTTTTTTTTTACCTCTTCAAAACTCCAACATTATTGTTTTTTTTTGTTTTTTTTTACCTTTTCAAAACTCCAACATTAATTTTCTTTTTTTTTTACCTCTTCAAAACTCCAACATTCTTTTTTTTTTTTACCTCTTCAAAACTCCAACATTAAAATTATTCTTTCTTTTTAACCTCTTCAAAACTCAAACATTAAAATTATTCTTTCTTTTTAACCTCTTCAAAACTCCAACATTTTTTTTTTTTTTTTTTTTTTTTACCTCTTCAAAACTCCAACATTAAAATTATTCTTTCTTTTTTACCTCTTCAAATCTCCAATATTATTATTTAATTTTTTTATCTCTTCAAAACTCCAACATTTCTTTTTTTTTTATTACCTCTTCAAAACTCCAACATTAAAATAATTCTCTCTTTTTTACCTCTTCAAAACTCCAACATTATTTTTTTTTTTTACCTCTTCAAAACTCCAACGTTAAAATATTTTTTTTATATACCTCTTCAAAACTCCAACATTATTCTTTTATTTTTTACCTCTTCAAAACTCCAAAATGTATTATTTATTTTTTTTTTACCTCTTCAAAACTCCAACGTTAAAATATTTTTTTTATATACCTCTTCAAAACTCCAACATTATTCTTTTTTTTTTTACCTCTTCAAAACTCCAACAGTAATTTTTTTTTTACCTCTTCAAAACTCCAACAGTATTTCTTTTTTTTTTTTACCTCTTCAAAACTCCAACATTTTTTTTTTTTTTTTTTTTTACCTCGTCAAAACTCCAACATTAAAATAATTCTCTCTTTTTTACCTCTTCAAAACTCCAACATTCATTTTTTTTTTTTACCTCTTCAAAACTCCAACATTAAAATAATTCTCTCCTTTTTACCTCTTCAAAACCCCAACATTATTTTTTTTTTACCTCTTCAAAACTCCAACAATTTTTTTTTTTTTACCTCTTCAAAACTCCAACATTGATTTTTTGTTCCTTTTTTTACCTCTTCAAAACTCCACAATTTTTTTTTTTTTTTTTTTTTACCTCTTC
>NW_028258916.1:0-2500 GCF_982586985.1 Callionymus lyra
CTTATACACACACACACACACACACACATCTGTACACACACTTATACATACTTATACACACACACACACATACACACATCTGTACACACACTTATACATACTTATACACACACACACACACACATACACACATCTGTACACACACTTATACATACTTATACACACACACACACACATACACACATCTGTACACACACTTATACATACTTATACACACACACACACACACACATACACACATCTGTACACACACTTATACATACTTATACACACACACACACACATACACACATCTGTACACACACTTATACATACTTATACACACACACACACATACACACATCTGTACACACACTTATACATACTTATACACACACACACACATACACACATCTGTACACACACTTATACATACTTATACACACACACACACACACACACATCTGTACACACACTTATACATACTTATACACACACACAACACACACATCTGTACACACACTTATACATACTTATACACACACACACACACACATCTGTACACACACTTATACATACTTATACACACACACACACACATACACATCTGTACACACACTTATACATACTTATACACACACACATACACACATCTGTACACACAGTTATACATACTTATACACACACACACACACATCTGTACACACATTATACATACTTATACACACACACACACACACACATCTGTACACACACTTATACATACTTATACACACACACACACATACACACATCTGTACACACACTTATACATACTTATACACACACACACACATACACACATCTGTACACACACTTATACATACTTATACACACACACACACATACACACATCTGTACACACACTTATACATACTTATACACACACACACACATACACACATCTGTACACACACTTATACATACTTATACACACACACACACATACACACATCTGTACACACACTTATACATACTTATACACACACACACACATACACACATCTGTACACACACTTATACATACTTATACACACACACACATACACACATCTGTACACACACTTATACATACTTATACACACACACACATACACACATCTGTACACACACTTATACATACACACACATACACACATCTGTACACACATCTGTACACACACTTATACATACACACACATACACACATCTGTACACACATCTGTACACACACTTATACATACACACACACACACACACATCTGTACACACATCTGTACACACACTTATACATACACACACATACACACATCTGTACACACATCTGTACACACACTTATACATACACACACATACACACATCTGTACACACATCTGTACACACACTTATATACATACTTATACCACACACACACACATACACACATCTGTACACACACTTATACATACTTATACACACACACACACACACTTATACACAGACACACACACACACATTTGTACACACACACACTTATACACACACACTTATACACAGACACACATAAACACATCTGTACACACACTTATACATACTTATACACACACACACATACACACATCTGTACACACACTTATACATACTTATACACACACACACACACACACACACATACACACATCTGTACACACACTTATACATACTTATACACACACACACTTATACACAGACACACACACACACACACACATTTGTACACACACACACTTATACACACACACATACACACTAACACCTATACACACACTTATGCACACACTTATATACACACTTATACACACGCTTATATACACACACACACAAACACACTTATGTATATACACACACACTTATATACACACACTTCAATACACACAAAGAGTTATATACATATGAATACACTCACGTGTGATAGTGTGACGGTGTGATAGTGTGACGTTAAGATAGTATGACGGTGTGATACTGTGACGGTGTGCTATTGTGACGTGTGATAGTGTGACGTTGTGATGTTGTGACTGTGTGATAGTGTCACAGTCTGATAGTGTGATAGTGTGACGATGTGAGAGTGTGACGATGTGATAGTATGACGTTGTGACGATGTGATAGTATAACATTGTGATGGTGTGATAGTATGACGGTGTGATAGTGTGACTGTGTGATAGTGTGACGATGTGATAGTATGACGGTGTGATAGTGTGACGTTGTAACAGTGTGATATTGTGAAGGTGTGATATTATGACGTGTGATGTTGTGACGGTGTGATGGTGTGATATTTTGATGATATGACAGTGTGACGTTGTGATAGTATGACGTTGTGATATTGTGACGGTGTGATAGTATGACGTTGTGATATTGTGACGGTGTGATAGTATGACGGTGTGATATTGTGACGGTGTGATAGTGTGACGTTGTGATAGTATGACGTTGTGATATTGTGACGGTGTGATAGTATGACGGTGTGATAGTATGACATGTGATAGTGTG
>NW_028258916.1:7500-10000 GCF_982586985.1 Callionymus lyra
ATGGATGTATAGATGGATGTAAAGATGGATGTATAGATGGATTTAAAGATGGATGTATAGATGGATGTATATATGGATGTAAAGATGGATGTATAGATGGATGTATAGATGGATGTATAGATGGATGTATAGAAGGATGTAAAGATGGATGTATAGATGGATGTATAGAAGGATGTATAGAAGGATGTATAGATGGATGTAAAGATGGATGTATAGAAGGATGTATAGAAGGATGTATAGATGGATGTAAAGATGGATGTAAAGATGGATGTATAGAAGGATGTAAAGATGGATGTATAGATGGATGTATAGAAGGATGTATAGAAGGATATATAGATGGATGTAAAGATGGATGTATAGATGGATGTATAGATGGATGTATAGATGGATGTAAAGATGGATGTATAGATGGATGTATAGATGGATGTAAAGATGGATGTATAGATGGATGTATAGAAGGATGTAAAGATGGATGTATAGATGGATGTATAGATGGATGTATAGAAGAATGTAAAGATGGATGTATAGATGGATGTATAGAAGGATGCATAGAAGGATGTATAGATGGATGTAAAGATGGATGTATAGATGGATGTATAGATGGTTGTATAGATGGATGTAAAGATGGTTGTATAGATGGATGTATAGATGGATGTATAGATGGATGAATATAAGGATGTAAAGATGGATGTATAGATGGATGTATAGAAGGATGTATAGAAGGATGTATAGATGGATGTAAAGATTGATGTATAGATGGATGTAAAGATGGATGTATAGATGGATTTAAAGATGGATGTATAGATGGATGTATAGATGGATGTAAAGATGGATGTATAGATGGATGTATAGATGGATGTATAGATGGATGTATAGAAGGATGTAAAGATGGATGTATAGATGGATGTATAGAAGGATGTATAGAAGGATGTATAGATGGATGTAAAGATGGATGTATAGAAGGATGTATAGAAGGATGTATAGATGGATGTAAAGATGGATGTAAAGATGGATGTATAGAAGGATGTAAAGATGGATGTATAGATGGATGTATAGAAGGATGTATAGAAGGATATATAGATGGATGTAAAGATGGATGTATAGATGGATGTATAGATGGTTGTATAGATGGATGTAAAGATGGTTGTATAGATGGATGTATAGATGGATGTATAGAAGGATGTATAGAAGGATGTATAGATGGATGTAAAGATGGATGTATAGATGGATGTAAAGATGGATGTATATATGGATTTAAAGATGGATGTATAGATGGATGTATAGATGGATGTATAGATGGATGTATAGATGGATGTATAGATGGATGTATAGATGGATGTTTAGATGGATGTAAAGATGGATGTATAGATGGATGTAAAGATGGATGTATAGATGGATGTAAAGATGGATGTATAGATGGATGTATAGATGGATGTATAGATGGATGTATAGATGGATGTATAGATGGATGTATAGATGGATGTATAGATGGATGTAAAGATGGTTGTATAGATGGATGTATAGATGGATGTATAGATGGATGTATAGATGGATGTAAAGATGGATGTATAGATGGATGTATAGATGGATGTATAGATGGATGTATAGATGGATGTAAAGATGGATATAAAGATGAATGTAAAGATGGATGTAAAGATGGATGTAAAGATGGATGTAAAGATGGATATAAAGATGGATGTAAAGATGGATATAAAGATGGATGTAAAGATGGATGTAAAGATGGATGTAAAGATGGATGTAAAGATGGATATAAAGATGGATGTAAAGATGGATGTAAAGATGGATGTAAAGATGGATGTAAAGATGGATGTAAAGATGGATGTAAAGATGGATATAAAGATGGATGTAAAGATGGATATAAAGATGGATGTAAAGATGGATGTAAAGATGGATGTAAAGATGGATGTAAAGATGGATGTAAAGATGGATATAAAGATGGATATAAAGATGGATGTAAAGATGGATGTAAAGATGGATGTATAGATGGATGTATAGATGGATATAAAGATGGATGTATAGATGGATGTAAAGATGGATATAAAGATGGATGTATAGATGGATGTAAAGATGGATGTATAGATGGATGTATAGATGGATGTATAGATGGATGTATAGATGGATGTAAAGATGGATATAAAGATGGATATAAAGATGGATATAAAGATGGATGTAAAGATGGATGTATAGATGGATGTAAAGATGGATGTATAGATGGATGTAAAGATGGATATAAAGATGGATATAAAGATGGATGTAAAGATGGATGTATAGATGGATGTATAGATGGATGTAAAGATGGATATAAAGATGGATATAAAGATGGATATAAAGATGGATGTATAGATGGATGTATAGATGGATATAAAGATGGATATAAAGATGGATGTAAAGATGGATGTATAGATGGATGTATAGATGGATGTAAAGATGGATATAAAGATGGATATAAAGATGGATGTAAAGATGGATGTATAGATGG
>NW_028258917.1:0-2500 GCF_982586985.1 Callionymus lyra
TTTTTTTACCTCTTCAAAACTCAATTTTTTTTTTTTTTTTTTTACCTCTTCAAAACTCCAACTTTTTTTTTTTTTTTTACCTCTTCAAAACTACAATTTTTTTTTTTTTTTTTTTACCTCTTCAAAACTCCAACTTTTTTTTTTTTTTTACCTCTTCAAAACTCTACAATTTTTTTTTTTTTTTTTTTTACCTCTTCAAAACTCCAACATTGATTTTTTGTTCCTTTTTCTACCTCTTCAAAACTCCACAATTTTTTTTATTTTTTTTTTTTACCTCTTCAAAACTCCAACTTTTTTTTTTTTTACCTCTTCAAAACTCCAACTTTTTTTTTTTTTTTTACCTCTTCAAAACTCTACAATTTTTTTTTTTTTTTTTTTTTACCTCTTCAAAACTCCAACTTTTTCTTTTTTTTTACCTCTTCAAAACTCAATTTTTTTTTTTTTTTTTTTTTTTACCTCTTCAAAACTCCAACATTGATTTTTTGTTCCTTTTTTTACCTCTTCAAAACTCCAACATTGATTTTTTTTTTTTTTTTTTACCTCTTCAAAACTACAATTTTTTTTTTTTTTTTTTTTTACCTCTTCAAAACTCCAACTTTTTTTTTTTTTTACCTCTTCAAAACTCCAACTTTTTTTTTTTTTTTTTTTACCTCTTCAAAACTCCAACATTGATTTTTTGTTCCTTTTTTTACCTCTTCAAAACTCCACAATTTTTTTTTTTTTTTTTTTTTACCTCTTCAAAACTCCAACTTTTTTTTTTTTTTTTACCTCTTCAAAACTACAATTTTTTTTTTTTTTTTTTTTTTACCTCTTCAAAACTCAATTTTTTTTTTTTTTTTTTACCTCTTCAAAACTCCAACTTTTTTTTTTTTTTTTACCTCTTCAAAACTACAATTTTTTTTTTTTTTTTTTTTTTACCTCTTCAAAACTCCAACTTTTTTTTTTTTTTACCTCTTCAAAACTCCAACATTGATTTTTTGTTCCTTTTTTCACCTCTTCAAAACTCCACAATTTTTTTTATTTTTTTTTTTTACCTCTTCAAAACTCCAAATTTTTTTTTTATTTTTTTTACCTCTTCAAAACTCCAACTTTTTTTTTTTTTTACCTCTTCAAAACTCCACAATTTTTTTTTTACCTCTTCAAAACTCCAACTTTTTTTTTTTTTTTTTTTACCTCTTCAAAACTCCCACATTGATTTTTTGTTCCTTTTTTTACCTCTTCAAAACTCTTTTTTTTTTTACCTCTTCAAAACTCCACAATTTTTTTATTATTTTTTTTACCTCTTCAAAACTCCAAATTTTTTTTTTTTTTTTTTACCTCTTCAAAACTCCAATTTTTTTTTTTTTTTACCTCTTCAAAACTCCAACTTTTTTTTTTTTTTTTTTTACCTCTTCAAAACTCCAAATTTTTTTTTTTATTTTTTACCTCTTCAAAACTCCAATTTTTTTTTTTTTTTACCTCTTCAAAACTCCAATTTTTATTTTTTTTTACCTCTTCAAAACTCCTAAATTTTTTTTTTTTTTTTTTTTAACCTCTTCAAAACTCCAACATTGATTTTTTGTTCCTTTTTTTACCTCTTCAAAACTCCAAATTCTTTTTTTTTTTTTTTTTTTACCTCTTCAAAACTGCATTTTTTTTTTTTTTTACCTCTTCAAAACTCAAACATTGATTTTTTGTTCCTTTTTTTACCTCTTCAAAACTCCAACTTTTTTTTTTTTTTACCTCTTCAAAACTCCAACTTTTTTTTTTTTTTTTACCTCTTCAAAACTCTACAATTTTTTTTTTTTTTTTTTTTTTACCTCTTCAAAACTCCAACATTGATTTTTTGTTCCTTTTTTTACCTCTTCAAAACTCCAATTTTTTTTTTTTTTTTTTTTACCTCTTCAAAACTCATTTTTTTTTTTTTTTTTTTACCTCTTCAAAATTCCAACTTATTTTTTTTTTTTACCTCTTCAAAACTCCAACATTGATTTTTTGTTCCTTTTTTTACCTCTTCAAAACTCCAACTTTTTTTTTTTTTTACCTCTTCAAAACTCAATTTTTTTTTTTTTTTTTTTTACCTCTTCAAAACTCCAACATTGATTTTTTTTTTTTTACCTCTTCAAAACTCTACAATTTTTTTTTTTTTTTTTTTTTACCTCTTCAAAACTCCAACTTTTTTTTTTTTTTTACCTCTTCAAAACTCTACAATTTTTTTTTTTTTTTTTTTTTTACCTCTTCAAAACTCTACAATTTTTTTTTTTTTTTTTTTTTTACCTCTTCAAAACTCCAACATTGATTTTTTGTTCCTTTTTTTACCTCTTCAAAACCCCAATTTTTTTTTTCTTTTTTTTTACCTCTTCAAAACTCAATTTTTTTTTTTTTTTTTTTTACCTCTTCAAAACTCCAACATTGATTTTTTTTTTTTTTTTTTACCTCTTCAAAACTCCAACATTGATTTTTTGTTCCTTTTTTTACCTCTTCAAAACTCCAATTTTTTTTTTCTTTTTTTTTACCTCTT
>NW_028258917.1:7500-13900 GCF_982586985.1 Callionymus lyra
CAAAACTCTACAATTTTTTTTTTTTTTTTTTTTTTACCTCTTCAAAACTCTACAATTTTTTTTTTTTTTTTTTTTTTACCTCTTCAAAACTCCAACATTGATTTTTTGTTCCTTTTTTTACCTCTTCAAAACTCCAATTTTTTTTTTCTTTTTTTTTACCTCTTCAAAACTCAATTTTTTTTTTTTTTTTTTTTACCTCTTCAAAACTCCAACATTGATTTTTTTTTTTTTTTTTTACCTCTTCAAAACTCCAACATTGATTTTTTGTTCCTTTTTTTACCTCTTCAAAACTCCAATTTTTTTTTTCTTTTTTTTTACCTCTTCAAAACTCAATTTTTTTTTTTTTTTTTTTTTTACCTCTTCAAAACTCCAACATTGATTTTTTGTTCCTTTTTTTACCTCTTCAAAACTCCAATTTTTTTTTTCTTTTTTTTTACCTCTTCAAAACTCCAACATTGATTTTTTGTTCCTTTTTTTACCTCTTCAAAACTCCACAATTTTTTTTTTTTTTTTTTTTTACCTCTTCAAAACTCAATTTTTTTTTTTTTTTTTTTTACCTCTTCAAAACTCCACAATTTTTTTTTTTTTTTTTTTACCTCTTCAAAACTCCAAATTTTTTTTTTTTTTTTTTTACCTCTTCAAAACTCCAATTTTTTTTTTTTTTACCTCTTCAAAACTCCAACTTTTTTTTTTTTTTACCTCTTCAAAACTCCAACATTTTTTTTTTTTTTACCTCTTCAAAACTCCAACATTGATTTTTTGTTCCTTTTTTTACCTCTTCAAAACTCCAACATTTTTTTTTTTTTTTACCTCTTCAAAACTCCAACATTGATTTTTTGTTCCTTTTTTTACCTCTTCAAAACTCCAACTTTTTTTTTTTTTTTACCTCTTCAAAACTCAATTTTTTTTTTTTTTTTTTTTACCTCTTCAAAACTCCAACATTGATTTTTTTTTTTTTTTTTTACCTCTTCAAAACTCCAACATTGATTTTTTGTTCCTTTTTTTACCTCTTCAAAACTCCAACTTTTTTTTTTTTTTACCTCTTCAAAACTCCAACTTTTTTTTTTTTTTACCTCTTCAAAACTCCAACTTTTTTTTTTTTTTTTACCTCTTCAAAACTCCACAATTTTTTTTTTTTTTTTTTTACCTCTTCAAAACTCCAAATTTTTTTTTTTTTTTTTTTACCTCTTCAAAACTCCAATTTTTTTTTTTTTTTACCTCTTCAAAACTCCAACTTTTTTTTTTTTTACCTCTTCAAAACTCCAACATTTTTTTTTTTTTACCTCTTCAAAACTCCAACATTTTTTTTTTTTTACCTCTTCAAAACTCCAACATTGATTTTTTGTTCCTTTTTTTACCTCTTCAAAACTCCAACATTTTTTTTTTTTTTTACCTCTTCAAAACTCCAATTTTTTTTTTTTTTACCTCTTCAAAACTCCAACTTTTTTTTTTTTTTACCTCTTCAAAACTCCAACATTTTTTTTTTTTACCTCTTCAAAACTCCAACATTGATTTTTTGTTCCTTTTTTTACCTCTTCAAAACTCCAATTTTTTTTTTCTTTTTTTTTACCTCTTCAAAACTCAATTTTTTTTTTTTTTTTTTTTTACCTCTTCAAAACTCCAACATTGATTTTTTGTTCCTTTTTTTACCTCTTCAAAACTCCAATTTTTTTTTCTTTTTTTTTACCTCTTCAAAACTCCAACATTGATTTTTTGTTCCTTTTTTTACCTCTTCAAAACTCCACAATTTTTTTTTTTTTTTTTTTTTACCTCTTCAAAACTCAATTTTTTTTTTTTTTTTTTTTTACCTCTTCAAAACTCCACAATTTTTTTATTTTTTTTTTTACCTCTTCAAAACTCCAAATTTTTTTTTTTTTTTTTTACCTCTTCAAAACTCCAATTTTTTTTTTTTTTTACCTCTTCAAAACTCCAACTTTTTTTTTTTTTTACCTCTTCAAAACTCCAACATTTTTTTTTTTTTTACCTCTTCAAAACTCCAACATTGATTTTTTGTTCCTTTTTTTACCTCTTCAAAACTCCAACATTTTTTTTTTTTTTTACCTCTTCAAAACTCCAACATTGATTTTTTGTTCCTTTTTTTACCTCTTCAAAACTCCAACTTTTTTTTTTTTTTTACCTCTTCAAAACTCAATTTTTTTTTTTTTTTTTTTTACCTCTTCAAAACTCCAACATTGATTTTTTTTTTTTTTTTTTACCTCTTCAAAACTCCAACATTGATTTTTTGTTCCTTTTTTTACCTCTTCAAAACTCCAACTTTTTTTTTTTTTTACCTCTTCAAAACTCCAACTTTTTTTTTTTTTTACCTCTTCAAAACTCCAACTTTTTTTTTTTTTTTTTACCTCTTCAAAACTCCACAATTTTTTTTTTTTTTTTTTTACCTCTTCAAAACTCCAAATTTTTTTTTTTTTTTTTTTACCTCTTCAAAACTCCAATTTTTTTTTTTTTTTACCTCTTCAAAACTCCAACATTTTTTTTTTTTTACCTCTTCAAAACTCCAACATTGATTTTTTGTTCCTTTTTTTACCTCTTCAAAACTCCAACATTTTTTTTTTTTTTTACCTCTTCAAAACTCCAATTTTTTTTTTTTTTACCTCTTCAAAACTCCAACTTTTTTTTTTTTTTACCTCTTCAAAACTCCAACATTTTTTTTTTTTTACCTCTTCAAAACTCCAACATTGATTTTTTGTTCCTTTTTTACCTCTTCAAAACTCCAACATTTTTTTTTTTTTTTACCTCTTCAAAACTCCAACATTGATTTTTTGTTCCTTTTTTTACCTCTTCAAAACTCCAACTTTTTTTTTTTTTTTTTTTTTACCTCTTCAAAACTCCAACTTTTTTTTTTTTTTACCTCTTCAAAACTCCAACTTTTTTTTTTTTTTTTACCTCTTCAAAACTCCACAATTTTTTTTTTTTTTTTTTACCTCTTCAAAACTCCAAATTTTTTTTTTTTTTTTTTTACCTCTTCAAAACTCCAATTTTTTTTTTTTTTTACCTCTTCAAAACTCCAACTTTTTTTTTTTTTTACCTCTTCAAAACTCCAACATTTTTTTTTTTTTACCTCTTCAAAACTCCAACATTGATTTTTTGTTCCTTTTTTTACCTCTTCAAAACTCCAACATTTTTTTTTTTTTTTACCTCTTCAAAACTCCAACATTGATTTTTTGTTCCTTTTTTTACCTCTTCAAAACTCCAACTTTTTTTTTTTTTTACCTCTTCAAAACTCCAACTTTTTTTTTTTTTTACCTCTTCAAAACTCCAACTTTTTTTTTTTTTTTTACCTCTTCAAAACTCTACAATTTTTTTTTTTTTTTTTTTACCTCTTCAAAACTCCAACTTTTTTTTTTTTTTTTACCTCTTCAAAACTCTACAATTTTTTTTTTTTTTTTTTACCTCTTCAAAATTCCAACTTTTTTTTTTTTTTTTACCTCTTCAAAACTCCAACATTGATTTTTTGTTCCTTTTTTTACCTCTTCAAAACTCCAACTTTTTTTTTTTTTTACCTCTTCAAAACTCAATTTTTTTTTTTTTTTTTTTTACCTCTTCAAAACTCCAACATTGATTTTTTTTTTTTTTTTTTTACCTCTTCAAAACTCCAACTTTTTTTTTTTTTTACCTCTTCAAAACTCCAACATTGATTTTTTGTTCCTTTTTTTACCTCTTCAAAACTCCAACTTTTTTTTTTTTTTACCTCTTCAAAACTCAATTTTTTTTTTTTTTTTTTTTACCTCTTCAAAACTCAATTTTTTTTTTTTTTTTTTACCTCTTCAAAATTCCAACTTTTTTTTTTTTTTTTACCTCTTCAAAACTCCAACATTGATTTTTTGTTCCTTTTTTTACCTCTTCAAAACTCCAATTTTTTTTTTTTTTTTTTTTACCTCTTCAAAACTCATTTTTTTTTTTTTTTTTTTACCTCTTCAAAATTCCAACTTTTTTTTTTTTTTTTACCTCTTCAAAACTCCAACATTGATTTTTTGTTCCTTTTTTTACCTCTTCAAAACTCCAACTTTTTTTTTTTTTTACCTCTTCAAAACTCCAACTTTTTTTTTTTTTTACCTCTTCAAAACTCTACAATTTTTTTTTTTTTTTTTTTTACCTCTTCAAAACTCCAACTTTTTTTTTTTTTTACCTCTTCAAAACTCTACAATTTTTTTTTTTTTTTTTTTTTACCTCTTCAAAACTCTACAATTTTTTTTTTTTTTTTTTTACCTCTTCAAAACTCTACAATTTTTTTTTTTTTTTTTTTTTACCTCTTCAAAACTCCAACTTTTTTTTTTTTTTTACCTCTTCAAACTCCAACTTTTTTTTTTTTTTACCTCTTCAAAACTCTACATTTTTTTTTTTTTTTTTTTTTACCTCTTCAAAACTCCAACATTTTTTTTTTTTTACCTCTTCAAAACTCCAACATTGATTTTTTGTTCCTTTTTTTACCTCTTCAAAACTCCAACTTTTTTTTTTTTTACCTCTTCAAAACTCTACAATTTTTTTTTTTTTTTTTTTTTACCTCTTCAAAACTCCAACTTTTTTTTTTTTTTACCTCTTCAAAACTCTACAATTTTTTTTTATTTTTTTTTTACCTCTTCAAAACTCCAACTTTTTTTTTTTTTTTTACCTCTTCAAAACTCTACAATTTTTTTTTTTTTTTTTTTTACCTCTTCAAAACTCTACAATTTTTTTTTTTTTTTTTTTTACCTCTTCAAAACTCCAACTTTTTTTTTTTTTTACCTCTTCAAAACTCCAACTTTTTTTTTTTTTTTACCTCTTCAAAACTCTACAATTTTTTTTTTTTTTTTTTTTACCTCTTCAAAACTCCAACATTTTTTTTTTTTTTACCTCTTCAAAACTCCAACATTGATTTTTTGTTCCTTTTTCTACCTCTTCAAAACTCCACAATTTTTTTTTTTTTTTTTTTACCTCTTCAAAACTCCAACTTTTTTTTTTTTTTTACCTCTTCAAAACTCAATTTTTTTTTTTTTTTTTTTTACCTCTTCAAAACTCCAACATTGATTTTTTGTTCCTTTTTTTACCTCTTCAAAACTCCAATTTTTTTTTTCTTTTTTTTTACCTCTTCAAAACTCCAACATTGATTTTTTGTTCCTTTTTTTACCTCTTCAAAACTCCACAATTTTTTTTTTTTTTTTTTTTACCTCTTCAAAACTCAATTTTTTTTTTTTTTTTTTTTACCTCTTCAAAACTCCACAATTTTTTTTTTTTTTTTTTTACCTCTTCAAAACTCCAAATTTTTTTTTTTTTTTTTTTACCTCTTCAAAACTCCAATTTTTTTTTTTTTTTTACCTCTTCAAAACTCCAACTTTTTTTTTTTTTTACCTCTTCAAAACTCCAACATTTTTTTTTTTTTACCTCTTCAAAACTCCAACATTGATTTTTTGTTCCTTTTTTTACCTCTTCAAAACTCCAACATTTTTTTTTTTTTTACCTCTTCAAAACTCCAACATTGATTTTTTGTTCCTTTTTTACCTCTTCAAAACTCCAATTTTTTTTTTTTTTTACCTCTTCAAAACTCCAACTTTTTTTTTTTTTACCTCTTCAAAACTCCAACATTTTTTTTTTTTTTACCTCTTCAAAACTCCAACATTGATTTTTTGTTCCTTTTTTTACCTCTTCAAAACTCCAACATTTTTTTTTTTTTTTACCTCTTCAAAACTCCAACATTGATTTTTTGTTCCTTTTTTTACCTCTTCAAAACTCCAACTTTTTTTTTTTTTTTACCTCTTCAAAACTCAATTTTTTTTTTTTTTTTTTTTACCTCTTCAAAACTCCAACATTGATTTTTTTTTTTTTTTTTACCTCTTCAAAACTCCAACATTGATTTTTTGTTCCTTTTTTTACCTCTTCAAAACTCCAACTTTTTTTTTTTTTTACCTCTTCAAAACTCCAACTTTTTTTTTTTTTACCTCTTCAAAACTCCAACTTTTTTTTTTTTTTTACCTCTTCAAAACTCCACAATTTTTTTTTTTTTTTTTTACCTCTTCAAAACTCCAAATTTTTTTTTTTTTTTTTTACCTCTTCAAAACTCCAACTTTTTTTTTTTTTTTACCTCTTCAAAACTCCACAATTTTTTTTTTTTTTTTTTACCTCTTCAAAACTCCAAATTTTTTTTTTTTTTTTTACCTCTTCAAAACTCCAATTTTTTTTTTTTTTTACCTCTTCAAAACTCCAACTTTTTTTTTTTTTTTACCTCTTCAAAACTCCAACATTTTTTTTTTTTTACCTCTTCAAAACTCCAACATTGATTTTTTGTTCCTTTTTTTACCTCTTCAAAACTCCAACATTTTTTTTTTTTTTACCTCTTCAAAACTCCAACATTGATTTTTTGTTCCTTTTTTTACCTCTTCAAAACTCCAACTTTTTTTTTTTTTAC
>NW_028258918.1:0-13347 GCF_982586985.1 Callionymus lyra
GAGGTAAAAAAAAAAAAAAGTTGGAGTTTTGAAGTGGTAAAAAAAAAAAAAAAAAAAAAATTGTGGAGTTTTGAAGAGGTAAAAAAAAAAAAAAAGTTGGAGTTTTGAAGAGGTAAAAAAAAAAAAAAGTTGGAGTTTTGAAGAGGTAAAAAAAAAAAAAAAAAAAATTGTGGAGTTTTGAAGAGGTAAAAAAAAAAAAAAAAGTTGGAGTTTTGAAGAGGTAAAAAAAAAAAAAAAAAAAAAATTGTAGAGTTTTGAAGAGGTAAAAAAAAAAAAAAGTTGGAGTTTTGAAGTGGTAAAAAAAAAAAAAAAAAAAAAAATTGTGGAGTTTTGAAGAGGTAAAAAAAAAAAAAAAGTTGGAGTTTTGAAGAGGTAAAAAAAAAAAAAAGTTGGAGTTTTGAAGAGGTAAAAAAAAAAAATAAAAAAAATTGTGGAGTTTTGAAGAGGTAAAAAAAGGAACAAAAAATCAATGTTGGAGTTTTGAAGAGGTAAAAAAAAAAAAAAAAAGTTGGAGTTTTGAAGAGGTAAAAAAAAAAAAAAGTTGGAGTTTTGAAGAGGTAAAAAAAAAAAAAAAAAAATTGTGGAGTTTTGAAGAGGTAAAAAAAAAAAAAGTTGGAGTTTTGAAGAGGTAAAAAAAAAAAAAAAATCAATGTTGGAGTTTTGAAGAGGTAAAAAAAAAAAAAAAAAAAATTGAGTTTTGAAGAGGTAAAAAAAAAAAAAAGTTGGAGTTTTGAAGAGGTAAAAAAAGGAACAAAAAATCAATGTTGGAGTTTTGAAGAGGTAAAAAAAAAAAAAAATGTTGGAGTTTTGAAGAGGTAAAAAAAAAAAAAAAAAGTTGGAGTTTTGAAGAGGTAAAAAAAAAAAAAGTTGGAGTTTTGAAGAGGTAAAAAAAAAAAAATTGTAGAGTTTTGAAGAGGTAAAAAAAAAAAAAAAAGTTGGAGTTTTGAAGAGGTAAAAAAAAAAAATAAAAATTGAGTTTTGAAGAGGTAAAAAAAAAAAAAATGTTGGAGTTTTGAAGAGGTAAAAAAAAAAAAAAAAAATCAATGTTGGAGTTTTGAAGAGGTAAAAAAAAAATAAAAAAAAATTGAGTTTTGAAGAGGTAAAAAAAGGAACAAAAAATCAATGTTGGAGTTTTGAAGAGGTAAAAAAAAAAAAAAAAAAAGTTGGAGTTTTGAAGAGGTAAAAAAAAAACAGTTGGAGTTTTGAAGAGGTAAAAAAAAAAAAAAAAAAAAATTGTAGAGTTTTGAAGAGGTAAAAAAAAAAAAAAAAGTTGGAGTTTTGAAGAGGTAAAAAAAAAAAGAGTTTTGAAGAGGTAAAAAAAGGAACAAAAAATCAATGTTGGAGTTTTGAAGAGGTAAAAAAAAAAAAAAAAAAAGTTGGAGTTTTGAAGAGGTAAAAAAAAAATTGTGGAGTTTTGAAGAGGTAAAAAAAGGAACAAAAAATCAATGTTGGAGTTTTGAAGAGGTAAAAAAAAAAAAAAAAAAAGTTGGAGTTTTGAAGAGGTAAAAAAAAAAAAAAAAAAATTGTGGAGTTTTGAAGAGGTAAAAAAAAAAAAAAATCAATGTTGGAGTTTTGAAGAGGTAAAAAAAAAAAAAAAAAAATTGAGTTTTGAAGAGGTAAAAAAAAAAAAAAGTTGGAGTTTTGAAGAGGTAAAAAAAAAAAAAAATGTTGGAGTTTTGAAGAGGTAAAAAAAAAAAAAAAAAGTTGGAGTTTTGAAGAGGTAAAAAAAAAAAAAAGTTGGAGTTTTGAAGAGGTAAAAAAAAAAAAAAAAAAAATTGTAGAGTTTTGAAGAGGTAAAAAAAAAAAAAAAAAAAATTGTAGAGTTTTGAAGAGGTAAAAAAAAAAAAAAGTTGGAGTTTTGAAGAGGTAAAAAAAAAAAAAAAAAAAATTGTAGAGTTTTGAAGAGGTAAAAAAAAAAAAAGTTGGAGTTTTGAAGAGGTAAAAAAAAAAAAAAAAAAATTGTGGAGTTTTGAAGAGGTAAAAAAAAAAAAAAATCAATGTTGGAGTTTTGAAGAGGTAAAAAAAAAAAAAAAAAAAATTGAGTTTTGAAGAGGTAAAAAAAAAAAAAAGTTGGAGTTTTGAAGAGGTAAAAAAAAAAAAAAATGTTGGAGTTTTGAAGAGGTAAAAAAAAAAAAAAAAGTTGGAGTTTTGAAGAGGTAAAAAAAAAAAAAGTTGGAGTTTTGAAGAGGTAAAAAAAAAAAAAAAAAAAAAATTGTAGAGTTTTGAAGAGGTAAAAAAAAAAAAAAGTTGGAGTTTTGAAGAGGTAAAAAAAAAAAAAAAAATTGAGTTTTGAAGAGGTAAAAAAAAAAAAAAAAAAAATTTGGAGTTTTGAAGAGGTAAAAAAAGGAACAACAAATCAATGTTGGAGTTTTGAAGAGGTAAAAAAAAAAAAAAAAAAAAAATGAGTTTTGAAGAGGTAAAAAAAAATAAAAAGTTGGAGTTTTGAAGAGGTAAAAAAAAAAAAAAAAGTTGGAGTTTTGAAGAGGTAAAAAAAAAGAAAAAAAAATTTGGAGTTTTGAAGAGGTAAAAAAAGGAACAAAAAATCAATGTTGGAGTTTTGAAGAGGTAAAAAAAAAAAAAGTTGGAGTTTTGAAGAGGTAAAAAAAAAAAAAAAAAAAATTGTGGAGTTTTGAAGAGGTAGAAAAAGGAACAAAAAAACAATGTTGGAGTTTTGAAGAGGTAAAAAAAAAAAAAATGTTGGAGTTTTGAAGAGGTAAAAAAAAAAAAAAAAAAAAGTTGGAGTTTTGAAGAGGTAAAAAAAAAAAAAAAAAATCAATGTTGGAGTTTTGAAGAGATAAAAAAAAAAAAAATTGAGTTTTGAAGAGGTAAAAAAAAAAAAAAGTTGGAGTTTTGAAGAGGTAAAAAAAAAAAAAAATGTTGGAGTTTTGAAGAGGTAAAAAAAAAAAAAAAAAGTTGGAGTTTTGAAGAGGTAAAAAAAAAAAAAAGTTGGAGTTTTGAAGAGGTAAAAAAAAAAAAAAAAAAAATTGTGGAGTTTTGAAGAGGTAGAAAAAGGAACAAAAAAACAATGTTGGAGTTTTGAAGAGGTAAAAAAAAAAAAAATGTTGGAGTTTTGAAGAGGTAAAAAAAAAAAAAAAAAAAAGTTGGAGTTTTGAAGAGGTAAAAAAAAAATTGTGGAGTTTTGAAGAGGTAAAAAAAGGAACAAAAAATCAATGTTGGAGTTTTGAAGAGGTAAAAAAAAAAAAAAAAAAAAATTGTAGAGTTTTGAAGAGGTAAAAAAAAAAAAAAAGTTGGAGTTTTGAAGAGGTAAAAAAAAAAATAAAAAAAATTGTGGAGTTTTGAAGAGGTAGAAAAAGGAACAAAAAATCAATGTTGGAGTTTTGAAGAGGTAAAAAAAAAAAAAAAGTTGGAGTTTTGAAGAGGTAAAAAAAAAAAAAAAAAAAAATTGTAGAGTTTTGAAAAGGTAAAAAAAAAAAAAAAAGTTGGAGTTTTGAAGAGGTAAAAAAAAAAATAAAAAAAATTGTGGAGTTTTGAAGAGGTAGAAAAAGGAACAAAAAATCAATGTTGGAGTTTTGAAGAGGTAAAAAAAAAAAAAATGTTGGAGTTTTGAAGAGGTAAAAAAAAAAAAAAAAAAAAAATTGTAGAGTTTTGAAGAGGTAAAAAAAAAAAAAAAGTTGGAGTTTTGAAGAGGTAAAAAAAAAAAAAAGTTGGAGTTTTGAAGAGGTAAAAAAAAAAAAAAAATCAATGTTGGAGTTTTGAAGAGGTAAAAAAAAAAAAAAAAAAAATTGAGTTTTGAAGAGGTAAAAAAAAAAAAAAGTTGGAGTTTTGAAGAGGTAAAAAAAAAAAAAAATGTTGGAGTTTTGAAGAGGTAAAAAAAAAAAAAAAAAGTTGGAGTTTTGAAGAGGTAAAAAAAAAAAAAAGTTGGAGTTTTGAAGAGGTAAAAAAAAAAAAAAAAAAAAAATTGTAGAGTTTTGAAGAGGTAAAAAAAAAAAAAAAGTTGGAGTTTTGAAGAGGTAAAAAAAAAAAAAAAAATTGAGTTTTGAAGAGGTAAAAAAAAAAAAAAAAAAAATTTGGAGTTTTGAAGAGGTAAAAAAAGGAACAACAAATCAATGTTGGAGTTTTGAAGAGGTAAAAAAAAAAAAAAAAAAAAAATGAGTTTTGAAGAGGTAAAAAAAAATAAAAAGTTGGAGTTTTGAAGAGGTAAAAAAAAAAAAAAAAGTTGGAGTTTTGAAGAGGTAAAAAAAAAGAAAAAAAAATTTGGAGTTTTGAAGAGGTAAAAAAAGGAACAAAAAATCAATGTTGGAGTTTTGAAGAGGTAAAAAAAAAAAAAGTTGGAGTTTTGAAGAGGTAAAAAAAAAAAAAAAAAAAATTGTGGAGTTTTGAAGAGGTAGAAAAAGGAACAAAAAAACAATGTTGGAGTTTTGAAGAGGTAAAAAAAAAAAAAATGTTGGAGTTTTGAAGAGGTAAAAAAAAAAAAAAAAAAAAGTTGGAGTTTTGAAGAGGTAAAAAAAAAAAAAAAAAATCAATGTTGGAGTTTTGAAGAGATAAAAAAAAAAAAAAAAAAAAATTGAGTTTTGAAGAGGTAAAAAAAAAAAAAAGTTGGAGTTTTGAAGAGGTAAAAAAAAAAAAAAATGTTGGAGTTTTGAAGAGGTAAAAAAAAAAAAAAAAAGTTGGAGTTTTGAAGAGGTAAAAAAAAAAAAAAGTTGGAGTTTTGAAGAGGTAAAAAAAAAGAAAAAAAAATTTGGAGTTTTGAAGAGGTAAAAAAAGGAACAAAAAATCAATGTTGGAGTTTTGAAGAGGTAAAAAAAAAAAAAAAAAAAAATTGTGGAGTTTTGAAGAGGTAGAAAAAGGAACAAAAAAACAATGTTGGAGTTTTGAAGAGGTAAAAAAAAAAAAGATGTTGGAGTTTTGAAGAGGTAAAAAAAAAAAAAAAAAAAGTTGGAGTTTTGAAGAGGTAAAAAAAAAATTGTGGAGTTTTGAAGAGGTAAAAAAAGGAACAAAAAATCAATGTTGGAGTTTTGAAGAGGTAAAAAAAAAAAAAAAAAAAAAATTGTAGAGTTTTGAAGAGGTAAAAAAAAAAAAAAAAGTTGGAGTTTTGAAGAGGTAAAAAAAAAAATAAAAAAAATTGTGGAGTTTTGAAGAGGTAGAAAAAGGAACAAAAAATCAATGTTGGAGTTTTGAAGAGGTAAAAAAAAAAAAAAAGTTGGAGTTTTGAAGAGGTAAAAAAAAAAAAAAAAAAAAATTGTAGAGTTTTGAAAAGGTAAAAAAAAAAAAAAAAGTTGGAGTTTTGAAGAGGTAAAAAAAAAAATAAAAAAAATTGTGGAGTTTTGAAGAGGTAGAAAAAGGAACAAAAAATCAATGTTGGAGTTTTGAAGAGGTAAAAAAAAAAAAAATGTTGGAGTTTTGAAGAGGTAAAAAAAAAAAAAAAAAAAAATTGTAGAGTTTTGAAGAGGTAAAAAAAAAAAAAAAGTTGGAGTTTTGAAGAGGTAAAAAAAAAAAAAAGTTGGAGTTTTGAAGAGGTAAAAAAAAAAAAAAAAAAAAAATTGTAGAGTTTTGAAGAGGTAAAAAAAAAAAAAAAAATTGAGTTTTGAAGAGGTAAAAAAAAAGAAAAAAAAATTTGGAGTTTTGAAGAGGTAAAAAAAGGAACAAAAAATCAATGTTGGAGTTTTGAAGAGGTAAAAAAAAAAAAAAAAAAAATTGAGTTTTGAAGAGGTAAAAAAAAAAAAAGTTGGAGTTTTGAAGAGGTAAAAAAAAAATAAAAAAAAATTGTGGAGTTTTGAAGAGGTAGAAAAAGGAACAAAAAATCAATGTTGGAGTTTTGAAGAGGTAAAAAAAAAAAAATGTTGGAGTTTTGAAGAGGTAAAAAAAAAAAAAAAAAAAAATTGTAGAGTTTTGAAGAGGTAAAAAAAAAAAAAAAGTTGGAGTTTTGAAGAGGTAAAAAAAAAAAAAAAAAAAAATTGTAGAGTTTTGAAGAGGTAAAAAAAAAAAAAAAAGTTGGAGTTTTGAAGAGGTAAAAAAAAAAAATAAAAAAAATTGTAGAGTTTTGAAGAGGTAAAAAAAAAAAAAAAAGTTGGAGTTTTGAAGAGGTAAAAAAAAAAAAAAAGTTGGAGTTTTGAAGAGGTAAAAAAAAAAAAAATTGGAGTTTTGAAGAGGTAAAAAAAGGAACAAAAAATCAATGTTGGAGTTTTGAAGAGGTAAAAAAAAAAAAAAAGTTGGAGTTTTGAAGAGGTAAAAAAAAAAAAAAAAATCAATGTTGGAGTTTTGAAGAGGTAAAAAAAAAAAAAAATTGAGTTTTGAAGAGGTAAAAAAAAAAAAAAAGTTGGAGTTTTGAAGAGGTAAAAAAAGGAACAAAAAATCAATGTTGGAGTTTTGAAGAGGTAAAAAAAAAAAAAAATGTTGGAGTTTTGAAGAGGTAAAAAAAAAAAAAAAAAAATTGGAGTTTTGAAGAGGTAAAAAAAAAAAAAGTTGGAGTTTTGAAGAGGTAAAAAAAAAAAAAAAAAAAATTGTAGAGTTTTGAAGAGGTAAAAAAAAAAAAAAAGTTGGAGTTTTGAAGAGGTAAAAAAAAAAAAAAAATTGAGTTTTGAAGAGGTAAAAAAAAAAAAAAAAAGAAATTGGAGTTTTGAAGAGGTAAAAAAAGGAACAAAAAATCAATGTTGGAGTTTTGAAGAGGTAAAAAATAAAAATAAAAAAAAATGAGTTTTGAAGAGGTAAAAAAAATAAAAAGTTGGAGTTTTGAAGAGGTAAAAAAAAAAAAAAAAAAAATTGTGGAGTTTTGAAGAGGTAAAAAAAGGAACAAAAAATCAACGTTGGAGTTTTGAAGAGGTAAAAAAAAAAAAAAGTTGGAGTTTTGAAGAGGTAAAAAAAAAAAAAATTGGAGTTTTGAAGAGGTAAAAAAAAAAAAAAAAAAAGTTGGAGTTTTGAAGAGGTAAAAAAAAAAAAAAGTTGGAGTTTTGAAGAGGTAAAAAAAAAAAAAAAAATTGAGTTTTGAAGAGGTAAAAAAAAAGAAAAAAAATTTTGGAGTTTTGAAGAGGTAAAAAAAAAAAATAAAAAAAATTGTGGAGTTTTGAAGAGGTAGAAAAAGGAACAAAAAATCAATGTTGGAGTTTTGAAGAGGTAAAAAAAAAAAAATGTTGGAGTTTTGAAGAGGTAAAAAAAAAAAAAAGTTGGAGTTTTGAAGAGGTAAAAAAAAAAAAAAAGTTGGAGTTTTGAAGAGGTAAAAAAAAAAAAAAAGTTGGAGTTTTGAAGAGATAAAAAAAAAAAAAAAAAAGTTGGAGTTTTGAAGAGGTAAAAAAAAAAAAAAGTTGGAGTTTTGAAGAGGTAAAAAAAAAAAAAAAAAAAAATTGTAGAGTTTTGAATAGGTAAAAAAAAAGAAAGTTGGAGTTTTGAAGAGGTAAAAAAAAAAAAAAAAGTTGGAGTTTTGAAGAGGTAAAAAAAAAAAAAAAGTTGGAGTTTTGAAGAGATAAAAAAAAAAAAAAAAAGTTGGAGTTTTGAAGAGGTAAAAAAAAAATAAAAAAAAATTGTGGAGTTTTGAATAGGTAAAAAAAAAAAAAAAGTTGGAGTTTTGAAGAGGTAAAAAAAAAAAAAAAAAAAATTGTGGAGTTTTGAAGAGGTAAAAAAAAAAAAAAAAAATTGAGTTTTGAAGAGGTAAAAAAAAAAAAAAAGTTGGAGTTTTGAAGAGGTAAAAAAAGGAACAAAAAATCAATGTTGGAGTTTTGAAGAGGTAAAAAAAAAAAAAAAAAAGTTGGAGTTTTGAAGAGGTAAAAAAAAAAAAAAAAAAGTTGGAGTTTTGAAGAGGTAAAAAAAAAAAAAAGTTGGAGTTTTGAAGAGGTAAAAAAAAAAAAAAAATCAATGTTGGAGTTTTGAAGAGGTAAAAAAAAAAAATAAAAAAAATTGTGGAGTTTTGAAGAGGTAAAAAAAGGAACAAAAAATCAATGTTGGAGTTTTGAAGAGGTAAAAAAAAAAAAAAAAAGTTGGAGTTTTGAAGAGGTAAAAAAAAAAAAAAGTTGGAGTTTTGAAGAGGTAAAAAAAAAATAAAAAAAAATTGTGGAGTTTTGAAGAGGTAAAAAAAAAGAAAAAAGTTGGAGTTTTGAAGAGGTAAAAAAAAAATAAAAAAAAATTGTGGAGTTTTGAAGAGGTAAAAAAAAAAAAAAAGTTGGAGTTTTGAAGAGGTAAAAAAAGGAACAAAAAATCAATGTTGGAGTTTTGAAGAGGTAAAAAAAAAAAAAAATGTTGGAGTTTTGAAGAGGGAAAAAAAAAAAAAAAAAGTTGGAGTTTTGAAGAGGTAAAAAAAAAAAAAAGTTGGAGTTTTGAAGAGGTAAAAAAAAAAAAAAAAAAGTTGGAGTTTTGAAGAGGTAAAAAAAAAAAAAAAGTTGGAGTTTTGAAGAGGTAAAAAAAAAAAAAAGTTGGAGTTTTGAAGAGGTAAAAAAAAAAAAAAATGGAGTTTTGAAGAGGTAAAAAAAAAAAAAAAAAGTTGGAGTTTTGAAGAGGTAAAAAAAAAAAAAGTTGGAGTTTTGAAGAGGTAAAAAAAAAAAAAAATGGAGTTTTGAAGAGGTAAAAAAAAAAAAAAAAAGTTGGAGTTTTGAAGAGGTAAAAAAAAAAAAAAGTTGGAGTTTTGAAGAGGTAAAAAAAAAAAAAAAAAAGTTGGAGTTTTGAAGAGGTAAAAAAAAAAAAAAAAAAGTTGGAGTTTTGAAGAGGTAAAAAAAAAAAAAGTTGGAGTTTTGAAGAGGTAAAAAAAAAAAAAAAATCAATGTTGGAGTTTTGAAGAGGTAAAAAAAAAAAAAAAAAAAATTGTGGAGTTTTGAAGAGGTAAAAAAAGGAACAAAAAATCAATGTTGGAGTTTTGAAGAGGTAAAAAAAAAAAAAAAAAGTTGGAGTTTTGAAGAGGTAAAAAAAAAAAAAAGTTGGAGTTTTGAAGAGGTAAAAAAAAAAATAAAAAAAAATTGTGGAGTTTTGAAGAGGTAAAAAAAAAGAAAAAAGTTGGAGTTTTGAAGAGGTAAAAAAAAAATAAAAAAAAATTGTGGAGTTTTGAAGAGGTAAAAAAAAAAAAAAAGTTGGAGTTTTGAAGAGGTAAAAAAAGGAACAAAAAATCAATGTTGGAGTTTTGAAGAGGTAAAAAAAAAAAAAAAAAGTTGGAGTTTTGAAGAGGTAAAAAAAAAAAAAAGTTGGAGTTTTGAAGAGGTAAAAAAAAAAAAATGGAGTTTTGAAGAGGTAAAAAAAAAAAAAGTTGGAGTTTTGAAGAGGTAAAAAAAAAAAAAAGTTGGAGTTTTGAAGAGGTAAAAAAAAAAAAAAAAAAGTTGGAGTTTTGAAGAGGTAAAAAAAAAAAAAAAAGTTGGAGTTTTGAAGAGGTAAAAAAAAAAAAAGTTGGAGTTTTGAAGTGGTAAAAAAAAAAAAAAAAAAAAAAATTGTGGAGTTTTGAAGAGGTAAAAAAAAAAAAAAAAGTTGGAGTTTTGAAGAGGTAAAAAAAAAAAAAAGTTGGAGTTTTGAAGAGGTAAAAAAAAAAAAAAAAAAATTGTGGAGTTTTGAAGAGGTAAAAAAAAAAAAAAGTTGGAGTTTTGAAGAGGTAAAAAAAAAAAAAAAAAAATTGTGGAGTTTTGAAGAGGTAAAAAAAGGAACAAAAAATCAATGTTGGAGTTTTGAAGAGGTAAAAAAAAAAAAAAAAAGTTGGAGTTTTGAAGAGGTAAAAAAAAAAAAAAGTTGGAGTTTTGAAGAGGTAAAAAAAAAATAAAAAAAAATTGTGGAGTTTTGAAGAGGTAAAAAAAAAAAAAGTTGGAGTTTTGAAGAGGTAAAAAAAAAAAAAAATCAATGTTGGAGTTTTGAAGAGGTAAAAAAAAAAAAAAAAAAAATTGAGTTTTGAAGAGGTAAAAAAAAAAAAAAGTTGGAGTTTTGAAGAGGTAAAAAAAGGAACAAAAAATCAATGTTGGAGTTTTGAAGAGGTAAAAAAAAAAAAAATGTTGGAGTTTTGAAGAGGTAAAAAAAAAAAAAAAAGTTGGAGTTTTGAAGAGGTAAAATAAAAAAAAGTTGGAGTTTTGAAGAGGTAAAAAAAAAAAAATTGTAGAGTTTTGAAGAGGTAAAAAAAAAAAAAAAAGTTGGAGTTTTGAAGAGGTAAAAAAAAAAATAAAAATTGAGTTTTGAAGAGGTAAAAAAAAAAAAAATGTTGGAGTTTTGAAGAGGTAAAAAAAAAAAAAAAAATCAATGTTGGAGTTTTGAAGAGGTAAAAAAAAAAAAAAAAAAATTGAGTTTTGAAGAGGTAAAAAAAGGAACAAAAAATCAATGTTGGAGTTTTGAAGAGGTAAAAAAAAAAAAAAAAAAAGTTGGAGTTTTGAAGAGGTAAAAAAAAAACAGTTGGAGTTTTGAAGAGGTAAAAAAAAAAAAAAAAAAAAAAATTGTGGAGTTTTGAAGAGGTAAAAAAAGGAACAAAAAATCAATGTTGGAGTTTTGAAGAGGTAAAAAAAAAAAAAAGTTGGAGTTTTGAAGAGGTAAAAAAAAAAAAAAAAAAAAATTGTGGAGTTTTGAAGAGGTAAAAAAAGGAACAAAAAATCAATGTTGGAGTTTTGAAGAGGTAAAAAAAAAAAAAAAAAGTTGGAGTTTTGAAGAGGTAAAAAAAAAAAAAAGTTGGAGTTTTGAAGAGGTAAAAAAAAAATAAAAAAAAATTGTGGAGTTTTGAAGAGGTAAAAAAAAAAAAAGTTGGAGTTTTGAAGAGGTAAAAAAAAAAAAAAATCAATGTTGGAGTTTTGAAGAGGTAAAAAAAAAAAAAAAAAAAAATTGAGTTTTGAAGAGGTAAAAAAAAAAAAAAGTTGGAGTTTTGAAGAGGTAAAAAAAGGAACAAAAAATCAATGTTGGAGTTTTGAAGAGGTAAAAAAAAAAAAAAATGTTGGAGTTTTGAAGAGGTAAAAAAAAAAAAAAAAAGTTGGAGTTTTGAAGAGGTAAAAAAAAAAAAAAAAAAATTGGAGTTTTGAAGAGGTAAAAAAAAAAAAAGTTGGAGTTTTGAAGAGGTAAAAAAAAAAAAAAAAAAAATTGTAGAGTTTTGAAGAGGTAAAAAAAAAAAAAAAAGTTGGAGTTTTGAAGAGGTAAAAAAAAAAAAAAAATTGAGTTTTGAAGAGGTAAAAAAAAAAAAAAAAAAAAATTGGAGTTTTGAAGAGGTAAAAAAAGGAACAAAAAATCAATGTTGGAGTTTTGAAGAGGTAAAAAATAAAAATAAAAAAAAATGAGTTTTGAAGAGGTAAAAAAAATAAAAAGTTGGAGTTTTGAAGAGGTAAAAAAAAAAAAAAAAAAAATTGTGGAGTTTTGAAGAGGTAAAAAAAGGAACAAAAAATCAACGTTGGAGTTTTGAAGAGGTAAAAAAAAAAAAAAGTTGGAGTTTTGAAGAGGTAAAAAAAAAAAAATTGGAGTTTTGAAGAGGTAAAAAAAAAAAAAAAAAAAGTTGGAGTTTTGAAGAGGTAAAAAAAAAAAAAAGTTGGAGTTTTGAAGAGGTAAAAAAAAAAAAAAAAATTGAGTTTTGAAGAGGTAAAAAAAAAGAAAAAAAAATTTGGAGTTTTGAAGAGGTAAAAAAAGGAACAAAAAATCAATGTTGGAGTTTTGAAGAGGTAAAAAAAAAAAAAAAAAAAAATTGAGTTTTGAAGAGATAAAAAAAAAAAAGTTGGAGTTTTGAAGAGGTAAAAAAAAAAAATAAAAAAAATTGTGGAGTTTTGAAGAGGTAGAAAAAGGAACAAAAAATCAATGTTGGAGTTTTGAAGAGGTAAAAAAAAAAAAAATGTTGGAGTTTTGAAGAGGTAAAAAAAAAAAAAAGTTGGAGTTTTGAAGAGGTAAAAAAAAAAAAAAAAGTTGGAGTTTTGAAGAGGTAAAAAAAAAAAAAAAGTTGGAGTTTTGAAGAGATAAAAAAAAAAAAAAAAAGTTGGAGTTTTGAAGAGGTAAAAAAAAAAAAAAGTTGGAGTTTTGAAGAGGTAAAAAAAAAAAAAAAAAAAAAATTGTAGAGTTTTGAATAGGTAAAAAAAAAGAAAGTTGGAGTTTTGAAGAGGTAAAAAAAAAAAAAAAAGTTGGAGTTTTGAAGAGGTAAAAAAAAAAAAAAAGTTGGAGTTTTGAAGAGATAAAAAAAAAAAAAAAAAGTTGGAGTTTTGAAGAGGTAAAAAAAAAATAAAAAAAAATTGTGGAGTTTTGAATAGGTAAAAAAAAAAAAAAAGTTGGAGTTTTGAAGAGGTAAAAAAAAAATAAAAAAAAATTGTGGAGTTTTGAAGAGGTAAAAAAAAAAAAAAAAAATTGAGTTTTGAAGAGGTAAAAAAAAAAAAAAAGTTGGAGTTTTGAAGAGGTAAAAAAAGGAACAAAAAATCAATGTTGGAGTTTTGAAGAGGTAAAAAAAAAAAAAAAAAAGTTGGAGTTTTGAAGAGGTAAAAAAAAAAAAAAAAAGTTGGAGTTTTGAAGAGGTAAAAAAAAAAAAAAGTTGGAGTTTTGAAGAGGTAAAAAAAAAAAAAAATCAATGTTGGAGTTTTGAAGAGGTAAAAAAAAAAAATAAAAAAAATTGTGGAGTTTTGAAGAGGTAAAAAAAGGAACAAAAAATCAATGTTGGAGTTTTGAAGAGGTAAAAAAAAAAAAAAAAAGTTGGAGTTTTGAAGAGGTAAAAAAAAAAAAAAGTTGGAGTTTTGAAGAGGTAAAAAAAAAATAAAAAAAAATTGTGGAGTTTTGAAGAGGTAAAAAAAAAGAAAAAAGTTGGAGTTTTGAAGAGGTAAAAAAAAAATAAAAAAAAATTGTGGAGTTTTGAAGAGGTAAAAAAAAAAATAAAGTTGGAGTTTTGAAGAGGTAAAAAAAGGAACAAAAAATCAATGTTGGAGTTTTGAAGAGGTAAAAAAAAAAAAAAATGTTGGAGTTTTGAAGAGGGAAAAAAAAAAAAAAAAAGTTGGAGTTTTGAAGAGGTAAAAAAAAAAAAAAGTTGGAGTTTTGAAGAGGTAAAAAAAAAAAAAAAAAGTTGGAGTTTTGAAGAGGTAAAAAAAAAAAAAAGTTGGAGTTTTGAAGAGGTAAAAAAAAAAAAAAGTTGGAGTTTTGAAGAGGTAAAAAAAAAAAAAAATGGAGTTTTGAAGAGGTAAAAAAAAAAAAAAAAGTTGGAGTTTTGAAGAGGTAAAAAAAAAAAAAGTTGGAGTTTTGAAGAGGTAAAAAAAAAAAAAATGGAGTTTTGAAGAGGTAAAAAAAAAAAAAAAAAGTTGGAGTTTTGAAGAGGTAAAAAAAAAAAAAAAAAGTTGGAGTTTTGAAGAGGTAAAAAAAAAAAAGTTGGAGTTTTGAAGAGGTAAAAAAAAAAAAAAATCAATGTTGGAGTTTTGAAGAGGTAAAAAAAAAAAAAAAAAAAGTAAAAAAAGGAACAAAAAATCAATGTTGGAGTTTTGAAGAGGTAAAAAAAAAAAAAAC
>NW_028258919.1:0-7500 GCF_982586985.1 Callionymus lyra
CCTCTTCAAAACTCCAACTTTTTTTTTTTTTTTACCTCTTCAAAACTCAATTTTTTTTTTTTTTTTTTTACCTCTTCAAAACTCCAACATTGATTTTTTTTTTTTTTACCTCTTCAAAACTCCAACATTGATTTTTTTTTTACCTCTTCAAAACTCCACAATTTTTTTTTTTTTTTTTTTTACCTCTTCAAAACTCCAACATTTTTTTTTTTTTTACCTCTTCAAAACTCCAACATTGATTTTGTTCCTTTTTTTACCTCTTCAAAACTCCACAATTTTTTTTATTTTTATTTTTTACCTCTTCAAAACTCCAACTTTTTATTTTTTTTTACCTCTTCAAAACTCTTTTTTTAATTTTTTTTTTTTACCTCTTCAAAACTCCAACATTGATTTTTTGTTCCTTTTTTTACCTCTTCAAAACTCCAAATTTTTTTTTTTTTTTTTACCTCTTCAAAACTCAATTTTTTTTTTTTTTTTTTACCTCTTCAAAACTCCAACTTTTTTTTTTTTTTTTTTACCTCTTCAAAACTCCAACATTTTTTTTTTTTTTACCTCTTCAAAACTCCAACATTGATTTTTTGTTCCTTTTTTTACCTCTTCAAAACTCCAACTTTTTTTTTTTTTTTACCTCTTCAAAACTCAATTTTTTTTTTTTTTTTTTTACCTCTTCAAAACTCCAACATTGATTTTTTTTTTTTTTTTACCTCTTCAAAACTCCAACTTTTTTTTTTTTTTTACCTCTTCAAAACTCCACAATTTTTTTTTTTTTTTTTTTTTACCTCTTCAAAACTCCAACATTTTTTTTTTTTTACCTCTTCAAAACTCCAACATTGATTTTGTTCCTTTTTTTACCTCTTCAAAACTCCACAATTTTTTTTATTTTTATTTTTTACCTCTTCAAAACTCCAACTTTTTATTTTTTTTTACCTCTTCAAAACTCTTTTTTTTTTTTTTTTTTACCTCTTCAAAACTCCAACATTGATTTTTTGTTCCTTTTTTTACCTCTTCAAAACTCCACAATTTTTTTTATTTTTATTTTTTACCTCTTCAAAACTCCAACTTTTTATTTTTTTTTACCTCTTCAAAACTCTTTTTTTTTTTTTTTTTTACCTCTTCAAAACTCCAACATTGATTTTTTGTTCCTTTTTTTACCTCTTCAAAACTCCAAATTTTTTTTTTTTTTTTTTTACCTCTTCAAAACTCAATTTTTTTTTTTTTTTTTTACCTCTTCAAAACTCCAACTTTTTTTTTTTTTTTTACCTCTTCAAAACTCTACAATTTTTTTTTTTTTTTTTTTTTTACCTCTTCAAAACTCCAACTTTTTTTTTTTTTTACCTCTTCAAAACTCCAACTTTTTTTTTTTTTTTTTTTACCTTTTCAAAACTCCAACATTGATTTTTTGTTCCTTTTTTTACCTCTTCAAAACTCCAACATTTTTTTTTTTTTTACCTCTTCAAAACTCCAACATTGATTTTTTGTTCCTTTTTTTACCTCTTCAAAACTCCAACTTTTTTTTTTTTTTTACCTCTTCAAAACTCAATTTTTTTTTTTTTTTTTTTTTACCTCTTCAAAACTCCAACATTGATTTTTATTTTTTTTTTACCTCTTCAAAACTCCAACTTTTTTTTTTTTTTTACCTCTTCAAAACTCCACAATTTTTTTTATTTTTTTTTTTACCTCTTCAAAACTCCAACATTTTTTTTTTTTTACCTCTTCAAAACTCCACAATTTTTTTTATTTTTATTTTTTACCTCTTCAAAACTCCAACTTTTTATTTTTTTTTACCTCTTCAAAACTCTTTTTTTTTTTTTTTTTTTACCTCTTCAAAACTCCAACATTGATTTTTTGTTCCTTTTTTTACCTCTTCAAAACTCCAACATTGATTTTTTGTTCCTTTTTTTACCTCTTCAAAACTCCAACTTTTTTTTTTTTTTTACCTCTTGAAAACTCAATTTTTTTTTTTTTTTTTTTACCTCTTCAAAACTCCAACATTGATTTTTTTTTTTTTTTTACCTCTTCAAAACTCCAACTTTTTTTTTTTTTTTACCTCTTCAAAACTCCACAATTTTTT
The DNA here is from genome assembly GCF_982586985.1 of Callionymus lyra. Lineage (NCBI taxonomy): Eukaryota > Metazoa > Chordata > Actinopteri > Syngnathiformes > Callionymidae > Callionymus > Callionymus lyra. Next base: position 2,072 of record NW_028258919.1, read on the forward strand.
TTTTTTTTTTTTTTACCTCTTCAAAACTCCAACAATTTTTTTTTTTTACCTCTTCAAAACTCCAACATTGATTTTGTTCCTTTTTTTACCTCTTCAAAACTCCACAATTTTTTTTATTTTTTTTTTTTTACCTCTTCAAAACTCCAAATTTTTTTTTTTTTTTTTTACCTCTTCAAAACTCAATTTTTTTTTTTTTTTTTACCTCTTCAAAACTCCAACTTTTTTTTTTTTTTTTTACCTCTTCAAAACTCTACAATTTTTTTTTTTTTTTTTTTTTACCTCTTCAAAACTCTACAATTTTTTTTTTTTTTTTTTTTTTACCTCTTCAAAACTCCAACTTTTTTTTTTTTTACCTCTTCAAAACTCCAACTTTTTTTTTTTTTTTTTTTACCTCTTCAAAACTCCAACATTGATTTTTTGTTCCTTTTTTTACCTCTTCAAAACTCCACAATTTTTTTTTTTTTTTTTTTTACCTCTTCAAAACTCCAACATTTTTTTTTTTTTTATCTCTTCAAAACTCCAACATTGATTTTTTGTTCCTTTTTTTACCTCTTCAAAACTCCAACTTTTTTTTTTTTTTTACCTCTTCAAAACTCAATTTTTTTTTTTTTTTTTACCTCTTCAAAACTCCAACATTGATTTTTTTTTTTTTTTTACCTCTTCAAAACTCCAACTTTTTTTTTTTTTTTACCTCTTTAAAAGTCCACAATTTTTTTTTTTTTTTTTTTTTACCTCTTCAAAACTCCAACATTGATTTTTTTTTTTTTTTTACCTCTTCAAAACTCCAACATTTTTTTTTTTTTTATCTCTTCAAAACTCCAACATTGATTTTTTGTTCCTTTTTTTACCTCTTCAAAACTCCAACTTTTTTTTTTTTTTTACCTCTTCAAAACTCCAACTTTTTTTTTTTTTTACCTCTTCAAAACTCCAACATTGATTTTGTTCCTTTTTTTACCTCTTCAAAACTCCACAATTTTTTTTATTTTTATTTTTTACCTCTTCAAAACTCCAACTTTTTATTTTTTTTTACCTCTTCAAAACTCTTTTTTTAATTTTTTTTTTTTACCTCTTCAAAACTCCAACATTGATTTTTTGTTCCTTTTTTTACCTCTTCAAAACTCCAAATTTTTTTTTTTTTTTTTACCTCTTCAAAACTCAATTTTTTTTTTTTTTTTTTACCTCTTCAAAACTCCAACTTTTTTTTTTTTTTTTTTACCTCTTCAAAACTCCAACATTTTTTTTTTTTTTACCTCTTCAAAACTCCAACATTGATTTTTTGTTCCTTTTTTTACCTCTTCAAAACTCCAACTTTTTTTTTTTTTTTACCTCTTCAAAACTCAATTTTTTTTTTTTTTTTTTTACCTCTTCAAAACTCCAACATTGATTTTTTTTTTTTTTTTACCTCTTCAAAACTCCAACTTTTTTTTTTTTTTTACCTCTTCAAAACTCCACAATTTTTTTTTTTTTTTTTTTTTACCTCTTCAAAACTCCAACATTTTTTTTTTTTTACCTCTTCAAAACTCCAACATTGATTTTGTTCCTTTTTTTACCTCTTCAAAACTCCACAATTTTTTTTATTTTTATTTTTTACCTCTTCAAAACTCCAACTTTTTATTTTTTTTTACCTCTTCAAAACTCTTTTTTTTTTTTTTTTTTACCTCTTCAAAACTCCAACATTGATTTTTTGTTCCTTTTTTTACCTCTTCAAAACTCCACAATTTTTTTTATTTTTATTTTTTACCTCTTCAAAACTCCAACTTTTTATTTTTTTTTACCTCTTCAAAACTCTTTTTTTTTTTTTTTTTTACCTCTTCAAAACTCCAACATTGATTTTTTGTTCCTTTTTTTACCTCTTCAAAACTCCAAATTTTTTTTTTTTTTTTTTTACCTCTTCAAAACTCAATTTTTTTTTTTTTTTTTTACCTCTTCAAAACTCCAACTTTTTTTTTTTTTTTTTACCTCTTCAAAACTCTACAATTTTTTTTTTTTTTTTTTTTTTACCTCTTCAAAACTCCAACTTTTTTTTTTTTTTACCTCTTCAAAACTCCAACTTTTTTTTTTTTTTTTTTTACCTTTTCAAAACTCCAACATTGATTTTTTGTTCCTTTTTTTACCTCTTCAAAACTCCAACATTTTTTTTTTTTTTACCTCTTCAAAACTCCAACATTGATTTTTTGTTCCTTTTTTTACCTCTTCAAAACTCCAACTTTTTTTTTTTTTTTACCTCTTCAAAACTCAATTTTTTTTTTTTTTTTTTTTTACCTCTTCAAAACTCCAACATTGATTTTTATTTTTTTTTTACCTCTTCAAAACTCCAACTTTTTTTTTTTTTTTACCTCTTCAAAACTCCACAATTTTTTTTTTTTTTTTTTTTTACCTCTTCAAAACTCCAACATTTTTTTTTTTTTACCTCTTCAAAACTCCACAATTTTTTTTATTTTTATTTTTTACCTCTTCAAAACTCCAACTTTTTATTTTTTTTTACCTCTTCAAAACTCTTTTTTTTTTTTTTTTTTTTACCTCTTCAAAACTCCAACATTGATTTTTTGTTCCTTTTTTTACCTCTTCAAAACTCCAACATTGATTTTTTGTTCCTTTTTTTACCTCTTCAAAACTCCAACTTTTTTTTTTTTTTTACCTCTTGAAAACTCAATTTTTTTTTTTTTTTTTTTACCTCTTCAAAACTCCAACATTGATTTTTTTTTTTTTTTACCTCTTCAAAACTCCAACTTTTTTTTTTTTTTTACCTCTTCAAAACTCCACAATTTTTTTTTTTTTTTTTTTTACCTCTTCAAAACTCCAACAATTTTTTTTTTTTTACCTCTTCAAAACTCCAACATTGATTTTGTTCCTTTTTTTACCTCTTCAAAACTCCACAATTTTTTTTATTTTTTTTTTTTTACCTCTTCAAAACTCCAAATTTTTTTTTTTTTTTTTTACCTCTTCAAAACTCAATTTTTTTTTTTTTTTTTTACCTCTTCAAAACTCCAACTTTTTTTTTTTTTTTTTACCTCTTCAAAACTCTACAATTTTTTTTTTTTTTTTTTTTTTACCTCTTCAAAACTCTACAATTTTTTTTTTTTTTTTTTTTTTACCTCTTCAAAACTCCAACTTTTTTTTTTTTTACCTCTTCAAAACTCCAACTTTTTTTTTTTTTTTTTTTACCTCTTCAAAACTCCAACATTGATTTTTTGTTCCTTTTTTTACCTCTTCAAAACTCCACAATTTTTTTTTTTTTTTTTTTTTACCTCTTCAAAACTCCAACATTTTTTTTTTTTTTATCTCTTCAAAACTCCAACATTGATTTTTTGTTCCTTTTTTTACCTCTTCAAAACTCCAACTTTTTTTTTTTTTTTACCTCTTCAAAACTCAATTTTTTTTTTTTTTTTTTACCTCTTCAAAACTCCAACATTGATTTTTTTTTTTTTTTTACCTCTTCAAAACTCCAACTTTTTTTTTTTTTTTACCTCTTTAAAACTCCACAATTTTTTTTTTTTTTTTTTTTTACCTCTTCAAAACTCCAACTTTTTTTTTTTTTTACCTCTTCAAAAATCCAACTTTTTTTTTTTTTTTTTACCTCTTCAAAACTCCAACATTTTTTTTTTTTTTACCTCTTCAAAACTCCAACATTGATTTTTTGTTCCTTTTTTTACCTCTTCAAAACTCCACAATTTTTTTTTTACCTCTTCAAAACTCCAACTTTTTTTTTTTTTTTTTTTACCTCTTCAAAACTCCAACATTGATTTTTTGTTCCTTTTTTTACCTCTTCAAAACTCTTTTTTTTTTTACCTCTTCAAAACTCAATTTTTTTTTTTTTTTTTACCTCTTCAAAACTCCAACTTTTTTTTTTTTTTTTACCTCTTCAAAACTCTACAATTTTTTTTTTTTTTTTTTTTTACCTCTTCAAAACTCCAACTGTTTTTTTTTTTACCTCTTCAAAACTCCAACTTTTTTTTTTTTTTTTTTACCTCCTCAAAACTCCAACATTGATTTTTTGTTCCTTTTTTTACCTCTTCAAAACTCAATTTTTTTTTTTTTTTTTTTACCTCTTCAAAACTCCAACATTGATTTTTTTTTTATTTTTTTACCTCTTCAAAACTCCAATTTTTTTTTTTTTTTACCTCTTCAAAACTCCAACTTTTTTTTTTTTTACCTCTTCAAAACTCCAACATTTTTTTTTTTTTTACCTCTTCAAAACTCCAACATTGATTTTTTGTTCCTTTTTTTACCTCTTCAAAACTCCACAATTTTTTTTTTTTTTTTTTTTTACCTCTTCAAAACTCCAACTTTTTATTTTTTTTTACCTCTTCAAAACTCATTTTTTTTATTTTTTTTTTTTACCTCTTCAAAACTCCAACATTGATTTTTTGTTCCTTTTTTTACCTCTTCAAAACTCCAAATTTTTTTTTTTTTTTTTTTTTACCTCTTCAAAACTCCAAAATTTTTTTTTTTTTTTTTTTACCTCTTCAAAACTCCAACTTTTTTTTTTTTTTTACCTCTTCAAAACTCTACAATTTTTTTTTTTTTTTTTTTTTACCTCTTCAAAACTCCAACTGTTTTTTTTTTTACCTCTTCAAAACTCCAACTTTTTTTTTTTTTTTTTTTACCTCCTCAAAACTCCAACATTGATTTTTTGTTCCTTTTTTTACCTCTTCAAAACTCAATTTTTTTTTATTTTTTTTTACCTCTTCAAAACTCCAACATTGATTTTTTTTTTTTTTTTTTACCTCTTCAAAACTCCAATTTTTTTTTTTTTTTACCTCTTCAAAACTCCAACTTTTTTTTTTTTTTACCTCTTCAAAACTCCAACATTTTTTTTTTTTTTACCTCTTCAAAACTCCAACATTGATTTTTTGTTCCTTTTTTTACCTCTTCAAAACTCCACAATTTTTTTTATTTTTTTTTTTTACCTCTTCAAAACTCCAACTTTTTATTTTTTTTTACCTCTTCAAAACTCTTTTTTTTTAATTTTTTTTTACCTCTTCAAAACTCCAACATTGATTTTTTGTTCCTTTTTTTACCTCTTCAAAACTCCAACTTTTTATTTTTTTTTACCTCTTCAAAACTCAATTTTTTTTTTTTTTTTTACCTCTTCAAAACTCCAACTTTTTTTTTTTTTTTTACCTCTTCAAAACTCTACAATTTTTTTTTTTTTTTTTTTACCTCTTCAAAACTCCAACTTTTTTTTTTTTTTTACCTCTTCAAAACTCCAACTTTTTTTTTTTTTTTACCTCTTCAAAACTCCAACTTTTTTTTTTTTTTTTTTTACCTCTTCAAAACTCCAACATTGATTTTTTGTTCCTTTTTTTACCTCTTCAAAACTCCACAATTTTTTTTTTTTTTTTTTTTTACCTCTTCAAAACTCCAACATTGATTTTTTGTTCCTTTTTTTACCTCTTCAAAACTCCAACTTTTTTTTTTTTTTATTA
>NW_028258919.1:10000-13324 GCF_982586985.1 Callionymus lyra
AATTTTTTTTTTTTTTTTTTTTTACCTCTTCAAAACTCCAACTTTTTTTTTTTTTTACCTCTTCAAAACTCCAACATTTTTTTTTTTTTTACCTCTTCAAAACTCCAACATTGATTTTTTGTTCCTTTTTTTACCTCTTCAAAACTCCAACTTTTTTTTTTTTTTTACCTCTTCAAAACTCCACAATTTTTTTTTTTTTTTTTTTTACCTCTTCAAAACTCCAACATTTTTTTTTTTTTTACCTCTTCAAAACTCCAACATTGATTTTTTGTTCCTTTTTTTACCTCTTCAAAACTCAATTTTTTTTTTTTTTTTTTTACCTCTTCAAAACTCCAACATTGATTTTTTTTTTTTTTTTACCTCTTCAAAACTCCAACTTTTTTTTTTTTTTTACCTCTTCAAAACTCCACAATTTTTTTTTTTTTTTTTTTTACCTCTTCAAAACTCCAACATTTTTTTTTTTTTACCTCTTCAAAACTCCAACATTGATTTTGTTCCTTTTTTTACCTCTTCAAAACTCCACAATTTTTTTTTATTTTTATTTTTTACCTCTTCAAAACTCCAACTTTTTATTTTTTTTTACCTCTTCAAAACTCATTTTTTTTATTTTTTTTTTTTACCTCTTCAAAACTCCAACATTGATTTTTTGTTCCTTTTTTTACCTCTTCAAAACTCCAAATTTTTTTTTTTTTTTTTTTTTACCTCTTCAAAACTCCAAAATTTTTTTTTTTTTTTTTTACCTCTTCAAAACTCCAACTTTTTTTTTTTTTTTTACCTCTTCAAAACTCTACAATTTTTTTTTTTTTTTTTTTTTACCTCTTCAAAACTCCAACTGTTTTTTTTTTTACCTCTTCAAAACTCCAACTTTTTTTTTTTTTTTTTTACCTCCTCAAAACTCCAACATTGATTTTTTGTTCCTTTTTTTACCTCTTCAAAACTCAATTTTTTTTTATTTTTTTTTACCTCTTCAAAACTCCAACATTGATTTTTTGTTCCTTTTTTTACCTCTTCAAAACTCCAACTTTTTTTTTTTTTTTACCTCTTCAAAACTCCACAATTTTTTTTTTTTTTTTTTTACCTCTTCAAAACTCCAACATTTTTTTTTTTTTTACCTCTTCAAAACTCCAACATTGATTTTTTGTTCCTTTTTTTACCTCTTCAAAACTCCAACTTTTTTTTTTTTTTTACCTCTTCAAAACTCAATTTTTTTTTTTTTTTTTTTACCTCTTCAAAACTCCAACATTGATTTTTTTTTTTTTTTTACCTCTTCAAAACTCCAACTTTTTTTTTTTTTTTACCTCTTCAAAACTCCACAATTTTTTTTTTTTTTTTTTTTTACCTCTTCAAAACTCCAACATTTTTTTTTTTTTACCTCTTCAAAACTCCAACATTGATTTTGTTCCTTTTTTTACCTCTTCAAAACTCCACAATTTTTTTTATTTTTATTTTTTACCTCTTCAAAACTCCAACTTTTTATTTTTTTTTACCTCTTCAAAACTCATTTTTTTTATTTTTTTTTTTTACCTCTTCAAAACTCCAACATTGATTTTTTGTTCCTTTTTTTACCTCTTCAAAACTCCAAATTTTTTTTTTTTTTTTTTTTACCTCTTCAAAACTCCAAAATTTTTTTTTTTTTTTTTACCTCTTCAAAACTCCAACTTTTTTTTTTTTTTTTACCTCTTCAAAACTCTACAATTTTTTTTTTTTTTTTTTTTTACCTCTTCAAAACTCCAACTGTTTTTTTTTTTACCTCTTCAAAACTCCAACTTTTTTTTTTTTTTTTTTACCTCCTCAAAACTCCAACATTGATTTTTTGTTCCTTTTTTTACCTCTTCAAAACTCAATTTTTTTTAATTTTTTTTTACCTCTTCAAAACTCCAACATTGATTTTTTTTTTTTTTTTTACCTCTTCAAAACTCCAATTTTTTTTTTTTTTTACCTCTTCAAAACTCCAACTTTTTTTTTTTTTTACCTCTTCAAAACTCCAACATTTTTTTTTTTTTTACCTCTTCAAAACTCCAACATTGATTTTTTGTTCCTTTTTTTACCTCTTCAAAACTCCACAATTTTTTTTATTTTTTTTTTTTACCTCTTCAAAACTCCAACTTTTTATTTTTTTTTACCTCTTCAAAACTCTTTTTTTTTATTTTTTTTTACCTCTTCAAAACTCCAACATTGATTTTTTGTTCCTTTTTTTACCTCTTCAAAACTCCAAATTTTTTTTTTTTTTTTTTTTTACCTCTTCAAAACTCAATTTTTTTTTTTTTTTTTACCTCTTCAAAACTCCAACTTTTTTTTTTTTTTTTACCTCTTCAAAACTCTACAATTTTTTTTTTTTTTTTTTTTTACCTCTTCAAAACTCCAACTTTTTTTTTTTTTTTTTTTACCTCTTCAAAACTCCAACTTTTTTTTTTTTTTTTTTTACCTCTTCAAAACTCCAACATTTTTTTTTTTTTTACCTCTTCAAAACTCCAACATTGATTTTTTGTTCCTTTTTTTACCTCTTCAAAACTCCAACTTTTTTTTTTTTTTACCTCTTCAAAACTCAATTTTTTTTTTTTTTTTTTTTTACCTCTTCAAAACTCCAACATTGATTTTTTTTTTTTTTTACCTCTTCAAAACTCCAACTTTTTTTTTTTTTTTACCTCTTCAAAACTCCACAATTTTTTTTTTTTTTTTTTTTTACCTCTTCAAAACTCCAACATTTTTTTTTTTTTTACCTCTTCAAAACTCCAACATTGATTTTTTGTTCCTTTTTTTACCTCTTCAAAACTCCACAATTTTTTTTATTTTTTTTTACCTCTTCAAAACTCCAACTTTTTTTTTTTTTTTATTACCTCTTCAAAACTCTACAATTTTTTTTTTTTTTTTTTTTACCTCTTCAAAACTCCAACTTTTTTTTTTTTTTACCTCTTCAAAACTCCAACTTTTTTTTTTTTTTTTTTACCTCTTCAAAACTCCAACATTGATTTTTTGTTCCTTTTTTTACCTCTTCAAAACTCCACAATTTTTTTTTTTTTTTTTTTTACCTCTTCAAAACTCCAACATTGATTTTTTGTTCCTTTTTTTACCTCTTCAAAACTCCAACTTTTTTTTTTTTTTTTACCTCTTCAAAACTCTACAATTTTTTTTTTTTTTTTTTTTTACCTCTTCAAAACTCCAACTTTTTTTTTTTTTACCTCTTCAAAACTCCAACTTTTTTTTTTTTTTTTTTACCTCTTCAAAACTCCAACATTGATTTTTTGTTCCTTTTTTTACCTCTTCAAAACTCCAACTTTTTTTTTTTTTTACCTCTTCAAAACTCCACAATTTTTTTTTTTTTTT
>NW_028258920.1:0-2500 GCF_982586985.1 Callionymus lyra
AAACTCACACCAACCACACTACAAACCTCACACAAACACAAAATACAACCACACCAAACCTCACACCACACCATCCAACACACATACACACCACACACACACACCAACACACCCACCACCAACACACATACAAACCTCACACCAACACACATACAAACCTCACACCAACACACATACAAACCTCACACCAACACACATACAAACCTCACACCAACACACATACAAACTTCACACCAACACACATACAAACCTCACACCAACACACATACAAACCTCACACCAACACACATACAAACCTCACACCAACACACAACAAACCTTCACACCAACACACATACAAACTTCACACCAACACACATACAAACCTCACACCAACACACATACAAACCTCACACCAACACACATACAAACCTCACACCAACACACATACAAACCTCACACCAACACACATACAAACCTCACACCAACACACATACAAACCTCACACCAACACACATACAAACCTTCACACCAACACACATACAAACCTTCACACCAACACACATACAAACCTCACACCAACACACATACAAACCTTCACACCAACACACATACAAACTTCACACCAACACACATACAAACCTCACACCAACACACATACAAACCTCACACCAACAAACACCAACACACATACAAACCTCACACCAACACACATACAAACCTCACACCAACACACATACAAACCTCACACCAACACACATACAAACTTCACACCAACACACATACAAACCTCACACCAACACACATACAAACTTCACACCAACACACATACAAACTTCACACCAACACACATACAAACCTCACACCAACACACATACAAACTTCACACCAACACACATACAAACCTCACACCAACACACATACAAACCTCACACCAACACACATACAAACCTCACACCAACACACATACAAACTTCACACCAACACACATACAAACCTCACACCAACACACATACAAACTTCACACCAACACACATACAAACCTCACACCAACACACATACAAACCTCACACCAACACACATACAAACTTCACACCAACACACATACAAACCTCACACCAACACACATACAAACCTCACACCAACACACATACAAACCTCACACCAACACACATACAAACTTCACACCAACACACATACAAACCTCACACCAGCACACATACAAACTTCACACCAACACACATACAAACCTCACACCAGCTCGTCCATTAGTGTGTTTATCTTAACGAGGCGATTAACGAGTGTCTTGTTAGCCATTAAAAGAATCCAGCGTTTCGTTAACCAGCTCCTTAATCAGCCTCTAATGAGAAAACATCCTCTTGCGCCGCAGCAGTCGATAGTAATCACTGTTTGTTCTGCAGCTCTGGAGACACTCTGTGCCAGTCATGTGACCGACTCACGCGTCATGTGACCGACTCACGCGTCATGTGACCGACTCATGCGTCATGTGACCGACTCACGCGTCATGTGACCGACTCACGCGTCATGTGACCGACTCATGCGTCATGTGACCGACTCACGCGTCATGTGACCGACTCACGCGTCATGTGACCGACTCACGCGTCATGTGACCGACTCACGCGTCATGTGACCGACTCACGCGTCATGTGACCGACTCACGCGTCATGTGACCGACTCACGCGTCATGTGACCGACTCTCACGCGTCATGTGACCGACTCTCACGAGTCATGTGACCGACTCTCACGCGTCATGTGACCGACTCTCACGAGTCATGTGACCGACTCTCACGCGTCATGTGACCGACTCTCACGAGTCATGTGACCGACTCTCACGCGTCATGTGACCGACTCTCACGAGTCATGTGACCGACTCTCACGCGTCATGTGACCGACTCTCACGAGTCATGTGACCGACTCTCACGCGTCATGTGACCGACTCTCACGAGTCATGTGACCGACTCTCACGCGTCATGTGACCGACTCTCACGAGTCATGTGACCGACTCTCACGCGTCATGTGACCGACTCTCACGAGTCATGTGACCGACTCTAACGAGTCATGTGACCGACTCTCACGCGTCATGTGACCGAGTCTCACAAGTCATGTGACCGACTCTAACGAGTCATGTGACCGACTCTCACGAGTCATGTGACCGGCTCTAACGAGTCATGTGACCGACTCTCACGCGTCATGTGACCGAGTCTCACAAGTCATGTGACCGACTCTCACGCGTCATGTGACCGACTCTCACGCGTCATGTGACCGACTCTCACGCGTCATGTGACCGACTCTCACGCGTCATGTGACCGACTCTCACGCGTCATGTGACCGACTCTAACGAGTCATGTGACCGACTCACGCGTCATGTGACCGACTCTCACGCGTCATGTGACCGACTCTAACGAGTCATGTGACCGACTCTAACGAGTCATGTGACCGACTCACGCGTCATGTGACCGACTCTCACGCGTCATGTGACCGACTCACGCGTCATGTGACT
>NW_028258920.1:10000-13114 GCF_982586985.1 Callionymus lyra
GACAGAGAGACAGGTAGAGGACAGAGAGACAGGTAGAGAACAGAGAGACAGGTAGAGGACAGAGAGACAGGTATAGAACAGAGATACAGGTAGAGGACAGAGAGACAGGTAGAGAACAGAGAGACAGGTAGAGGACAGAGAGACAGGTGGAGGACAGAGAGACAGGTGGAGGACAGAGATACAGGTAGAGGACAGAGAGACAGGTAGAGGAAAGATATACAGGTAGAGGACAGAGAGACAGGTGGAGGACAGAGAGACAGGTAGAGGACAGAGAAACAGGTGGAGGACAGAGAGACAGGTGGAGGACAGAGAGACAGGTAGAGAACAGAGAGACAGGTAGAGGACAGAGAGACAGGTAGAGAACAGAGAGACAGGTAGAGGACAGAGAGACAGGTATAGAACAGAGATACAGGTAGAGGACAGAGAGACAGGTAGAGAACAGAGAGACAGGTAGAGGACAGAGAGACAAGTAGAGAACAGAGAGACAGGTATAGAACAGAGAGACAGGTAGAGGACAGAGAGACAGGTGGAGGACAGAGAGACAGGTAGAGGACAGAGAGACAGGTGGAGGACAGAGAGACAGGTAGAGAACAGAGAGACAGGTAGAGGACAGAGAGACAGGTATAGAACAGAGAGACAGGTAGAGGACAGAGAGACAGGTGGAGGACAGAGAGACAGGTATAGAACAGAGAGACATGTATAGAACAGAGAGACAGGTAGAGGACAGAGAGACAGGTGGAGGACATAGAGACAGGTAGAGAACAGAGAGACAGGTAGAGGACAGAGAGACAGGTATAGAACAGAGAGACAGGTATAGAACAGAGAGACAGGTAGAGGACAGAGAGACAGGTGGAGGACATAGAGACAGGTATAGAACAGAGAGACAGGTAGTGGACAGTGAGACAGGTAGAGGACAGTGAGAGTGGTAGAGAACAGAGAGACAGGTTCGCTCACATATATTGACCATATCACCAGATACTGACGTGTCTCACACACGTGTCTCACACACGTGTCTCACACACGTGTCTCACACACGTGTCTCACACACGTGTCTCACTGACGTGTCTCACACACGTGTCTCACTGACGTGTCTCGCTGACGTGTCTCGCTGACGTGTCTCACTGACATGTCTCACTGACGTGTCTCACTGACATGTCTCACTGACGTGTCTCACACACGTGTCTCACTGACGTGTCTCACTGACATGTCTCACACACAAGTCTCACTGACATGTCTCACTGACGTGTCTCACACACATGTCTCACTGACATGTCTCACTGACGTGTCTCACACACATGTCTCACTGACATGTCTCACACACATGTCTCACTGACATGTCTCACTGACGTGTCTCACACACATGTCTCACTGACATGTCTCACACACGTGTCTCACTGACGTGTCTCGCTGACGTGTCTCACACACATGTCTCACTGACATGTCTCACTGACGTGTCTCACACACATGTCTCACTGTCTCACTGTCTCTGTCTCTCCTCGTGGTCACGTCAGTTCACTTTGGACTCACAGATAACAAGATCGTGTCTCACCTCCTGGTGGCCGAGCCGGAGAAGATCTACGCGATGCCGGACCCAACGGTTCCAGACTCTGACATCAAGGCTCTGACGACCCTGTGTGACCTCGCCGACCGAGAGCTGGTCGTCAACATCGGCTGGGCCAAACACATCCCAGGTACGAGTGCCGCCACTTCCTGTCGCACTCACACACATCCCAGGTACGAGTGCCGCCACTTCCTGTCGCACTCACACACATCCCAGGTACGAGTGCCGCCACTTCCTGTCGCACTCACACACATCCCAGGTACGAGTGCCGCCACTTCCTGTCGCACTCACACACATCCCAGGAACGAGTGCCGCCACTTCCTGTCGCACTCACACACATCCCAGGTACGAGTGCCGCCACTTCCTGTCGCACTCACACACATCCCAGGTACGAGTGCCGCCACTTCCTGTCGCACTCACACACATCCCAGGTACGAGTGCCGCCACTTCCTGTCGCACTCACACACATCCCAGGTACGAGTGCCGCCACTTCCTGTCGCACTCACACACATCCCAGGTACGAGTGCCGCCACTTCCTGTCGCACTCACACACATCCCAGGTACGAGTGCCGCTACTTCCTGTCGCACTCACACACATCCCAGGTACGAGTGCCGCTACTTCCTGTCGCACTCACACACATCCCAGGTACGAGTGCCGCCACTTCCTGTCGCACTCACACACATCCCAGGTACGAGTGCCGCCACTTCCTGTCGCACTCACACACATCCCAGGTACGAGTGCCGCTACTTCCTGTCGCACTCACACACATCCCAGGTACGAGTGCCGCTACTTCCTGTCGCACTCACACACATCCCAGGTACGAGTGCCGCCACTTCCTGTCGCACTCACACACATCCCAGGTACGAGTGCCGCCACTTCCTGTCGCACTCACACACATCCCAGGTACGAGTGCCGCCACTTCCTGTCGCACTCACACACATCCCAGGTACGAGTGCCGCCACTTCCTGTCGCACTCACACACATCCCAGGTACGAGTGCCGCCACTTCCTGTCGCACTCACACACATCCCAGGTACGAGTGCCGCCACTTCCTGTCGCACTCACACACATCCCAGGTACGAGTGCCGCCACTTCCTGTCGTCACTCACACACATCCCAGGTACGAGTGCCGCCACTTCCTGTCGTCACTCACACACATCCCAGGTACGAGTGCCGCCACTTCCTGTCGTCACTCACACACATCCCAGGTACGAGTGCCGCCACTTCCTGTCGTCACTCACACACATCCCAGGTACGAGTGCCGCCACTTCCTGTCGCACTCACACACATCCCAGGTACGAGTGCCGCCACTTCCTGTCGTCACTCACACACATCCCAGGTACGAGTGCCGCCACTTCCTGTCGCACTCACACACATCCCAGGTACGAGTGCCGCTACTTCCTGTCGCACTCACACACATCCCAGGTACGAGTGCCGCTACTTCCTGTCGCAATCACACACATCCCAGGTACGAGTGCCGCTACTTCCTGTCGCACTCACACACATCCCAGGTACGAGTGCCGCTACTTCCTGTCGCACTCACACACATCCCA
>NW_028258921.1:0-13000 GCF_982586985.1 Callionymus lyra
TACCTCTTCAAAACTCCAACTTTTTTTTTTTTTACCTCTTCAAAACTCCAACTTTTTTTTTTTTTTTTTTACCTCTTCAAAACTCCAACATTGATTTTTTGTTCCTTTTTTTACCTCTTCAAAACTCAATTTTTTTTTTTTTTTTTTACCTCTTCAAAACTCCAACATTTTTTTTTTTTTTACCTCTTCAAAACTCCACAATTTTTTTAATTTAATTTTTTACCTCTTCAAAACTCCAACTTTTTTTTTTTTTTTACCTCTTCAAAACTCCAATTTTTTTTTTTTTTTTTTTTTACCTCTTCAAAACTCCAACTTTTTTTTTTTTTTTTTACCTCTTCAAAACTCCAACATTGATTTTTTGTTCCTTTTTTTACCTCTTCAAAACTCCACAATTTTTTTTATTTATTTTTTTTACCTCTTCAAAACTCCAACTTTTTTTTTTTTTTTTTACCTCTTCAAAACTCAAACATTCATTTTTTGTTCCTATTTTTACCTCTTCAAAACTCAATTTTTTTTTAAATTTTTTTTACCTCTTCAAAACTCAAATTTTTTATTTTTTTTTATCTCTTCAAAACTCCAACATTTTTTTTTTTTTTTACCTCTTCAAAACTCCAACTTTTTTTTTTTTTTTACCTCTTCAAAACTCCACAATTTTTTTTTTTTTTTTTTTTACCTCTTCAAAACTCCAACTTTTTTTTTTTTTACCTCTTCAAAACTCAATTTTTTTTATTTTTTTTTTTACCTCTTCAAAACTCCAACTTTTTTTTTTTTATTACCTCTTCAAAACTCCACAATTTTTTTTTTTTTTTTTTTTACCTCTTCAAAACTACAACTTTTTTTTTTTTTACCTCTTCAAAACTCCACAATTTTTTTTTTTTTTTTTTTACCTCTTCAAAACTACAACTTTTTTTTTTTACCTCTTCAAAATTCCAACATTTTTTTTTTTTTACCTCTTCAAAACTCCAACATTGATTTTTTGTTCCTTTTTTTACCTCTTCAAAACTCCACAATTTTTTTTTTTTTTTTTTACCTCTTCAAAACTCCAACTTTTTATTTTTTTTTACCTCTTCAAAACTCCAACATTGATTTTTTGTTCCTTTTTTTACCTCTTCAAAACTCCACAATTTTTTTTTTTTTTTTACCTCTTCAAAACTCCAACTTTTTATTTTTTTTTACCTCTTCAAAACTCAATTTTTTTTATTTTTTTTTTTACCTCTTCAAAACTCCAACATTGATTTTTTGTTCCTTTTTTTACCTCTTCAAAACTCCACAATTTTTTTTTTCTTTTTACCTCTTCAAAACTCCTAAATTTTTTTTTTTTTTTTACCTCTTCAAAACTCAAATTTTTTTATTTTTTTTTTACCTCTTCAAAACTCCAACTTTTTTTTTTTTTTTACCTCTTCAAAACTCCACAATTTTTTTTTTTTTTTTTTTACCTCTTCAAAACTACAACTTTTTTTTTTTTTACCTCTTCAAAACTCCACAATTTTTTTTTTTTTTTTTTACCTCTTCAAAACTACAACTTTTTTTTTTTTTACCTCTTCAAAATTCCAACATTTTTTTTTTTTTTACCTCTTCAAAACTCCAACATTGATTTTTTGTTCCTTTTTTTACCTCTTCAAAACTCCACAATTTTTTTTTTTTTTTTTTTACCTCTTCAAAACTCCAACTTTTTATTTTTTTTTACCTCTTCAAAACTCCAATTTTTTTTTTTTTTTACCTCTTCAAAACTCCAATTTTTTTATTTTTTTTTACCTCTTCAAAACTCCACAAATTTTTTTATATTTTTTTTACCTCTTCAAAACTCCACAATTTTTTTTTTTTTTACCTCTTCAAAACTCCAACTTTTTTTTTTTTTTTTTTTACCTCTTCAAAACTCCAACATTTTTTTTTTTACCTCTTCAAAACTCAATTTTTTTTTTTTTTTTTTTATCTCTTCAAAACTCCAACATTTTTTTTTTTTTACCTCTTCAAAACTCTATTTTTTTTATTTTTTTTTTACCTCTTCAAAACTCCAACATTTTTTTTTTTTACCTCTTCAAAACTCCAACTTTTTTTTTTTTTTACCCCTTCAAAACTCCAACTTTTTTTTTTTTTTTTTTTTACCTCTTCAAAACTCCAACATTGATTTTTTGTTCCTTTTTTTACCTCTTCAAAACTCCACAATTTTTTTTATTATTTTTTTTTACCTCTTCAAAACTCCAACTTTTTTTTTTTTTTTTTACCTCTTCAAAACTCCAACATTGATTTTTTGTTCCTTTTTTACCTCTTCAAAACTCATTTTTTTTTTAAATTTTTTTTTACCTCTTCAAAAATCCAACATTTTTTTTTTTTACCTCTTCAAAACTCAAATTTTTTTTTTTTTTTATCTCTTCAAAACTCCATTTTTTTTTTTTTTTACCTCTTCAAAACTCAATTTTTTTTTTTTTTTTTTTTTACCTCTTCAAAACTCCAACTTTTTTTTTTTTTACCTCTTCAAAACTCCAACTTTTTTTTTTTTTTTTTTACCTCTTCAAAACTCCAACATTGATTTTTTGTTCCTTTTTTTACCTCTTCAAAACTCCACAATTTTTTTTTATTTTTTTTTTTACCTCTTCAAAACTCCAACTTTTTTTTTTTTTTACCTCTTCAAAACTCAATTTTTTTTATTATTTTTTTTACCTCTTCAAAACTCCAACTTTTTTTTTTTTATTACCTCTTCAAAACTCCACAATTTTTTTTTTTTTTTTTTTACCTCTTCAAAACTACAACTTTTTTTTTTTTTACCTCTTCAAAACTCCACAATTTTTTTTTTTTTTTTTTTTACCTCTTCAAAACTACAACTTTTTTTTTTTTTTACCTCTTCAAAATTCCAACATTTTTTTTTTTTTACCTCTTCAAAACTCCAACATTGATTTTTTGTTCCTTTTTTTACCTCTTCAAAACTCCACAATTTTTTTTTTTTTTTTTTACCTCTTCAAAACTCCAACTTTTTTTTTTTTTTTACCTCTTCAAAACTCCAACATTGATTTTTTGTTCCTTTTTTTACCTCTTCAAAACTCCACAATTTTTTTTTTTTTTTTTTACCTCTTCAAAACTCCACAATTTTTTTTTTCTTTTTACCTCTTCAAAACTCCTAAATTTTTTTTTTTTTTTACCTCTTCAAAACTCAAATTTTTTTATTTTTTTTTTACCTCTTCAAAACTCCAACTTTTTTTTTTTTTTTACCTCTTCAAAACTCCACAATTTTTTTTTTTTTTTTTTTTACCTCTTCAAAACTACAACTTTTTTTTTTTTTTACCTCTTCAAAACTCAAATTTTTTTTATTTTTTTTTTACCTCTTCAAAACTCCAACTTTTTATTTTTTTTTACCTCTTCAAAACTCAATTTTTTTTTTTTTTTTTTTTACCTCTTCAAAACTCCAACATTGATTTTTTGTTCCTTTTTTTACCTCTTCAAAACTCCACAATTTTTTTTTTCTTTTTACCTCTTCAAAACTCCTAATTTTTTTTTTTTTTTTACCTCTTCAAAACTCAAATTTTTTTATTTTTTTTTTACCTCTTCAAAACTCCAACTTTTTTTTTTTTTTTACCTCTTCAAAACTCCACAATTTTTTTTTTTTTTTTTTTTACCTCTTCAAAACTACAACTTTTTTTTTTTTTTACCTCTTCAAAACTCCACAATTTTTTTTTTTTTTTTTTTACCTCTTCAAAACTCCAACATTTTTTTTTTTACCTCTTCAAAACTCCAACATTTTTTTTTTTTACCTCTTCAAAACTCAATTTTTTTTTTTTTTTACCTCTTCAAAACTCCAACATTTTTTTTTTTTTTTACCTCTTCAAAACTCCAACATTGATTTTTTGTTCCTTTTTTTACCTCTTCAAAACTCCAACTTTTTTTTTTTTTTTTTTACCTCTTCAAAACTCCAACTTTTTTTTTTTTTTACCCCTTCAAAACTCCAACTTTTTTTTTTTTTTTTTTTTACCTCTTCAAAACTCCAACATTGATTTTTTGTTCCTTTTTTTACCTCTTCAAAACTCCACAATTTTTTTTATTTTTTTTTTTTACCTCTTCAAAACTCCAACATTGATTTTTTGTTCCTTTTTTTACCTCTTCAAAACTCTTTTTTTTTTTTATTTTTTTTTTACCTCTTCAAAAATCCAACATTTTTTTTTTTTACCTCTTCAAAACTCAAATTTTTTTTTTTTTTTTATCTCTTCAAAACTCCAACATTTTTTTTTTTTTTTTACCTCTTCAAAACTCAATTTTTTTTTTTTTTTTTTTTACCTCTTCAAAACTCAATTTTTTTTTTTTTTTTTTTTTTACCTCTTCAAAACTCCAACTTTTTTTTTTTTTTTTTTTACCTCTTCAAAACTCCAACATTGATTTTTTGTTCCTTTTTTTACCTCTTCAAAACTCAATTTTTTTTTTTTTTTTTTTTACCTCTTCAAAACTCCAACATTTTTTTTTTTTTTACCTCTTCAAAACTCCACAATTTTTTTAATTTAATTTTTTTACCTCTTCAAAACTCCAACTTTTTTTTTTTTTTTACCTCTTCAAAACTCCAACTTTTTATTTTTTTTTACCTCTTCAAAACTCCAATTTTTTTTTTTTTTTACCTCTTCAAAACTCCAATTTTTTTATTTTTTTTTACCTCTTCAAAACTCCACAAATTTTTTTATATTTTTTTTACCTCTTCAAAACTCCACAATTTTTTTTTTTTTTTACCTCTTCAAAACTCCAACTTTTTTTTTTTTTTTTTTACCTCTTCAAAACTCCAACATTTTTTTTTTTACCTCTTCAAAACTCAATTTTTTTTTTTTTTTTTTTATCTCTTCAAAACTCCAACATTTTTTTTTTTTTACCTCTTCAAAACTCTATTTTTTTTATTTTTTTTTTACCTCTTCAAAACTCCAACATTTTTTTTTTTACCTCTTCAAAACTCAATTTTTTTTTTTTTTTTATCTCTTCAAAACTCCAACATTTTTTTTTTTTTTTTTACCTCTTCAAAACTCCAACTTTTTTTTTTTTTACCTCTTCAAAACTCCAACATTGATTTTTTGTTCCTTTTTTTACCTCTTCAAAACTCAATTTTTTTTTTTTTTTTTACCTCTTCAAAACTCCAACATTTTTTTTTTTACCTCTTCAAAACTCAAATTTTTTTATTTTTTTTTTATCTCTTCAAAACTCCAACATTTTTTTTTTTTTTTACCTCTTCAAAACTCAAATTTTTTTTTTTTTTTTTTTTACCTCTTCAAAACTCCAACTTTTTTTTTTTTTTACCTCTTCAAAACTCCAACTTTTTTTTTTTTTTTTTTAACCTCTTCAAAACTCCAACATTTTTTTTTTTTTTACCTCTTCAAAACTCCACAATTTTTTTAATTTAATTTTTTTACCTCTTCAAAACTCCAACTTTTTTTTTTTTTTACCTCTTCAAAATTCCAACATTTTTTTTTTTTTTACCTCTTCAAAACTCAATTTTTTTTTTTTTTTTTACCTCTTCAAAACTCCAACATTTTTTTTTTTTTTACCTCTTCAAAACTCCACAATTTTTTTAATTTAATTTTTTTACCTCTTCAAAACTCCAACTTTTTTTTTTTTTTTACCTCTTCAAAACTCCAATTTTTTTTTTTTTTTTTTTTTTACCTCTTCAAAACTCCAACTTTTTTTTTTTTTTTTTTACCTCTTCAAAACTCCAACATTGATTTTTTGTTCCTTTTTTTACCTCTTCAAAACTCCACAATTTTTTTTATTTATTTTTTTTACCTCTTCAAAACTCCAACTTTTTTTTTTTTTTTTTACCTCTTCAAAACTCCAACATTGATTTTTTGTTCCTTTTTTTACCTCTTCAAAACTCAATTTTTTTTTAAATTTTTTTTACCTCTTCAAAACTCCAACATTTTTTTTTTTACCTCTTCAAAACTCCAACTTTTTTTTTTTTTTTACCTCTTCAAAACTCCACAATTTTTTTTTTTTTTTTTTTTTACCTCTTCAAAACTCCAACTTTTTTTTTTTTTACCTCTTCAAAACTCTATTTTTTTTATTTTTTTTTTTACCTCTTCAAAACTCCAACTTTTTTTTTTTTATTACCTCTTCAAAACTCCACAATTTTTTTTTTTTTTTTTTTTACCTCTTCAAAACTACAACTTTTTTTTTTTTTACCTCTTCAAAACTCCACAATTTTTTTTTTTTTTTTTTTACCTCTTCAAAACTACAACTTTTTTTTTTTTTTACCTCTTCAAAATTCCAACATTTTTTTTTTTTACCTCTTCAAAACTCCAACATTGATTTTTTGTTCCTTTTTTTACCTCTTCAAAACTCCACAATTTTTTTTTTTTTTTTTACCTCTTCAAAACTCCAACTTTTTATTTTTTTTTACCTCTTCAAAACTCCAACATTGATTTTTTGTTCCTTTTTTTACCTCTTCAAAACTCCACAATTTTTTTTTTTTTTTTTTTACCTCTTCAAAACTCCAACTTTTTATTTTTTTTTACCTCTTCAAAACTCAATTTTTTTTTTTTTTTTTTTTACCTCTTCAAAACTCCAACATTGATTTTTTGTTCCTTTTTTTACCTCTTCAAAACTCCACAATTTTTTTTTTCTTTTTACCTCTTCAAAACTCCTAAATTTTTTTTTTTTTTTTACCTCTTCAAAACTCAAATTTTTTTATTTTTTTTTTACCTCTTCAAAACTCCAACTTTTTTTTTTTTTTTACCTCTTCAAAACTCCACAATTTTTTTTTTTTTTTTTTTTACCTCTTCAAAACTACAACTTTTTTTTTTTTTACCTCTTCAAAACTCCACAATTTTTTTTTTTTTTTTTTTTTACCTCTTCAAAACTACAACTTTTTTTTTTTTTTACCTCTTCAAAACTCCAACTTTTTTTTTTTTTTTTTACCTCTTCAAAATTCCAACATTTTTTTTTTTTTTACCTCTTCAAAACTCCAACATTGATTTTTTGTTCCTTTTTTTACCTCTTCAAAACTCCACAATTTTTTTTTTTTTTTTTTTACCTCTTCAAAACTCCAACTTTTTATTTTTTTTACCTCTTCAAAACTCCAATTTTTTTTTTTTTTTACCTCTTCAAAACTCCAATTTTTTTATTTTTTTTTACCTCTTCAAAACTCCACAAATTTTTTTATATTTTTTTTACCTCTTCAAAACTCCACAATTTTTTTTTTTTTTTACCTCTTCAAAACTCCAACTTTTTTTTTTTTTTTTTTACCTCTTCAAAACTCCAACATTTTTTTTTTTACCTCTTCAAAACTCAATTTTTTTTTTTTTTTTTTATCTCTTCAAAACTCCAACATTTTTTTTTTTTTACCTCTTCAAAACTCTATTTTTTTTATTTTTTTTTTACCTCTTCAAAACTCCAACATTTTTTTTTTTACCTCTTCAAAACTCAATTTTTTTTTTTTTTTTATCTCTTCAAAACTCCAACATTTTTTTTTTTTTTTTTACCTCTTCAAAACTCCAACTTTTTTTTTTTTTTTTTTTACCTCTTCAAAACTCCAACATTGATTTTTTGTTCCTTTTTTTACCTCTTCAAAACTCAATTTTTTTTTTTTTTTTTTACCTCTTCAAAACTCCAACATTTTTTTTTTTACCTCTTCAAAACTCAAATTTTTTTATTTTTTTTTTATCTCTTCAAAACTCCAACATTTTTTTTTTTTTTTACCTCTTCAAAACTCAAATTTTTTTTTTTTTTTTTTTTACCTCTTCAAAACTCCAACTTTTTTTTTTTTTTACCTCTTCAAAACTCCAACTTTTTTTTTTTTTTTTTTAACCTCTTCAAAACTCCAACATTTTTTTTTTTTTTACCTCTTCAAAACTCCACAATTTTTTTAATTTAATTTTTTTACCTCTTCAAAACTCCAACTTTTTTTTTTTTTTACCTCTTCAAAATTCCAACATTTTTTTTTTTTTTACCTCTTCAAAACTCCAACATTGATTTTTTGTTCCTTTTTTTACCTCTTCAAAACTCCAAATTTTTTTTTTTTTTTACCTCTTCAAAACTACAACTTTTTTTTTTTTTTACCTCTTCAAAACTCCAACTTTTTTTTTTTTTTTTACCTCTTCAAAATTCCAACATTTTTTTTTTTTTTACCTCTTCAAAACTCCAACATTGATTTTTTGTTCCTTTTTTTACCTCTTCAAAACTCCACAATTTTTTTTTTTTTTTTTTTTACCTCTTCAAAACTCCAACATTGATTTTTTGTTCCTTTTTTTACCTCTTCAAAACTCAATTTTTTTTTTTTTTTTTTTACCTCTTCAAAACTCCAACATTGATTTTTTGTTCCTTTTTTTACCTCTTCAAAACTCCAATTTTTTTTTTTTTACCTCTTCAAAACTCCACAATTTTTTTTTTTTTTTTTTTTTACCTCTTCAAAACTCCAACTTTTTTTTTTTTTACCTCTTCAAAACTCCAACTTTTTTTTTTTTTTTTTTACCTCTTCAAAACTCCAACATTTTTTTTTTTTTACCTCTTCAAAACTCCAACATTGATTTTTTGTTCCTTTTTTTACCTCTTCAAAACTCCACAATTTTTTTTTTTTTTTTTTTTACCTCTTCAAAACTCCAACTTTTTATTTTTTTTTACCTCTTCAAAACTCAATTTTTTTTTTTTTTTACCTCTTCAAAACTCCACAATTTTTTTTTTTTTTTACCTCTTCAAAACTCCACAATTTTTTTTTTTTTTTTACCTCTTCAAAACTCCAACTTTTTTTATTTCTTTTTACCTCTTCAAAACTCCTAAATTTTTTTTTTTTTTTTTTTACCTCTTCAAAACTCCAACATTTTTTTTTTTTTTACCTCTTCAAAACTCCAACATTGATTTTTTGTTCCTTTTTTTACCTCTTCAAAACTCCACAATTTTTTTTTTTTTTTTTTTTACCTCTTCAAAACTCCAACTTTTTTTTTTTTACCTCTTCAAAACGCAATTTTATTTTTTTTTTTTTACCTCTTCAAAACTCCACAATTTTTTTTTTTTTTTTTTTTTACCTCTTCAAAACTCAATTTTTTTTATTTTTTTTTTACCTCTTCAAAACTCCAACATTTTTTTTTTTTTACCTCTTCAAAACTCAATTTTTTTTTTTTTTTTTTACCTCTTCAAAACTCAATTTTTTTTTTTTTTACCTATTCAAAACTCCAACTTTTTTTTTTTTTTTTTACCTCTTCAAAATTCCAACATTTTTTTTTTTTTTACCTCTTCAAAACTCCAACATTGATTTTTTGTTCCTTTTTTTACCTCTACAAAACTCCACAATTTTTTTTTTTTTTTTTTTTACCTCTTCAAAACTCCAACATTTTTTTTTTTTTTACCTCTTCAAAACTCCAACATTGAATTTTGTTCCTTTTTTTACCTCTTCAAAACTCCACAATTTTTTTTTTTTTTTTTTTTTACCTCTTCAAAACTCCAACTTTTTTTTTTTTTACCTCTTCAAAACTCAATTTTTTTTTTTTTTTTTTTTTTACCTCTTCAAAACTCCAACATTGATTTTTGTTCCTTTTTTTACCTCTTCAAAACTCCAACATTTTTTTTTTTTTTTACCTCTTCAAAACTCCAACATTGATTTTTTGTTCCTTTTTTTACCTCTTCAAAACTCCACAATTTTTTTTTTTTTTTTTTATCTCTTCAAAACTCCAACATTTTTTTTTTTTTTTACCTCTTCAAAACTCCACAATTTTTTTTTTCTTTTTACCTCTTCAAAACTCCAAAAATTTTTTTTTTTTTTTACCTCTTCAAAACTCAATTTTTTTTTTTTTTTTACCTCTTCAAAACTCCAACATTGATTTTTTGTTCCTTTTTTTACCTCTTCAAAACTCCACAATTTTTTTTTTCTTTTTACCTCTTCAAAACTCCTAAATTTTTTTTTTTTTTTTTACCTCTTCAAAACTCAAATTTTTTTATTTTTTTTTTACCTCTTCAAAACTCCAACTTTTTTTTTTTTTTTAACCTCTTCAAAACCCCACAAATTTTTTTATATTTTTTTTACCTCTTCAAAACTCCACAATTTTTTTTTTTTTTTTTATCTCTTCAAAACTCCAACATTTTTTTTTTTTTTTACCTCTTCAAAACTCCACAATTTTTTTTTTCTTTTTACCTCTTCAAAACTCCAAAAATATTTTTTTTTTTTTTACCTCTTCAAAACTCAATTTTTTTTTTTTTTACCTCTTCAAAACTCCAACATTGATTTTTTTGTTCCTTTTTTTACCTCTTCAAAACTCCACAATTTTTTTTTTTTTTTTTCCTCTTCAAAACTCCAAATTTTTTTTATTTCTTTTTACCTCTTCAAAACTCCTAAATTTTTTTTTTTTTTTTTACCTCTTCAAAACTCCAACATTGATTTTTTGTTCCTTTTTTACCTCTTCAAAACTCCAAATTTTTTTTTTTTTTTTTTTTACCTCTTCAAAACTCCAACTTTTTTTTTTTTTTACCTCTTCAAAACTCCAACTTTTTTTTTTTTTTTTTTTTACCTCTTCAAAACTCCAACATTGATTTTTTGTTCCTTTTTTTACCTCTTCAAAACTCCACAATTTTTTTTATTTTTTTTTTTTACCTCTTCAAAACTCCAACTTTTTTTTAATTTTTTTTTACCTCTTCAAAACTCCAACATTGATTTTTTGTTCCTTTTTTTACCTCTTCAAAACTCAATTTTTTTTAATTTTTTTTTTACCTCTTCAAAACTCCATTTTTTTTTTTTACCTCTTCAAAACTCCAACTTTTTTTTTTTTTTTTACCTCTTCAAAACTCCAACATTTTTTTTTTTTTTTACCTCTTCAAAACTCCAACATTGATTTTTTGTTCCTTTTTTTACCTCTTCAAAACTCCAACTTTTTTTTTTTTTTTTTTACCTCTTCAAAACTCCAACTTTTTTTTTTTTTTACCCCTTCAAAACTCCAACTTTTTTTTTTTTTTTTTTTACCTCTTCAAAACTCCAACATTGATTTTTTGTTCCTTTTTGTACCTCTTCAAAACTCATTTTTTTTTAAATTTTTTTTTTACCTCTTCAAAAATCCAACATTTTTTTTTTTACCTCTTCAAAACTCAATTTTTTTTTTTTTTTTTATCTCTTCAAAACTCCAACATTTTTTTTTTTTTTTACCTCTTCAAAACTCTTTTTTTTTTTTTTTTTTTTTTTACCTCTTCAAAACTCCAACTTTTTTTTTTTTTTTTTTTACCTCTTCAAAACTCCAACATTGATTTTTTGTTCCTTTTTTTACCTCTTCAAAACTCAATTTTTTTTTTTTTTTTTTACCTCTTCAAAACTCCAACATTTTTTTTTTTTTTACCTCTTCAAAACTCCACAATTTTTTTAATTTAATTTTTTTACCTCTTCAAAACTCCAACTTTTTTTTTTTTTTTACCTCTTCAAAACTCCAATTTTTTTTTTTTTTTTTTTTTACCTCTTCAAAACTCCAACTTTTTTTTTTTTTTTTTTACCTCTTCAAAACTCCAACATTGATTTTTTGTTCCTTTTTTTACCTCTTCAAAACTCCACAATTTTTTTTATTTATTTTTTTTACCTCTTCAAAACTCCAACTTTTTTTTTTTTTTTTTACCTCTTCAAAACTCCAACATTGATTTTTTGTTCCTTTTTTTACCTCTTCAAAACTCAATTTTTTTTAAAATTTTTTTTACCTCTTCAAAACTCCAACATTTTTTTTTTTTACCTCTTCAAAACTCAAATTTTTTATTTTTTTTTATCTCTTCAAAACTCCAACATTTTTTTTTTTTTTTACCTCTTCAAAACTCCAACTTTTTTTTTTTTTTTACCTCTTCAAAACTCCACAATTTTTTTTTTTTTTTTTTTTTACCTCTTCAAAACTCCAACTTTTTTTTTTTTTACCTCTTCAAAACTCAATTTTTTTTATTTTTTTTTTTACCTCTTCAAAACTCCAACTTTTTTTTTTTTATTACCTCTTCAAAACTCCACAATTTTTTTTTTTTTTTTTTTTACCTCTTCAAAACTACAACTTTTTTTTTTTTTACCTCTTCAAAACTCCACAATTTTTTTTTTTTTTTTTTTACCTCTTCAAAACTACAACTTTTTTTTTTTTTTACCTCTTCAAAATTCCAACATTTTTTTTTTTTTACCTCTTCAAAACTCCAACATTGATTTTTTGTTCCTTTTTTTACCTCTTCAAAACTCCACAATTTTTTTTTTTTTTTTTTACCTCTTCAAAA
Source organism: Callionymus lyra (assembly GCF_982586985.1). Classification (NCBI taxonomy): domain Eukaryota; kingdom Metazoa; phylum Chordata; class Actinopteri; order Syngnathiformes; family Callionymidae; genus Callionymus; species Callionymus lyra. The sequence continues at coordinate 12,166 of NW_028258921.1, forward strand.
CTCCAACATTGATTTTTTGTTCCTTTTTTTACCTCTTCAAAACTCCACAATTTTTTTTTTCTTTTTACCTCTTCAAAACTCCTAAATTTTTTTTTTTTTTTTACCTCTTCAAAACTCAAATTTTTTTATTTTTTTTTTACCTCTTCAAAACTCCAACTTTTTTTTTTTTTTTACCTCTTCAAAACTCCACAATTTTTTTTTTTTTTTTTTTTACCTCTTCAAAACTACAACTTTTTTTTTTTTTACCTCTTCAAAACTCCACAATTTTTTTTAATTTTTTTTTACCTCTTCAAAACTACAACTTTTTTTTTTTTTTACCTCTTCAAAACTCAAATTTTTTTATTTTTTTTTTACCTCTTCAAAACTCCAACTTATTTTTTTTTACCTCTTCAAAACTCAATTTTTTTTTTTTTTTTTTTTACCTCTTCAAAACTCCAACATTGATTTTTTGTTCCTTTTTTTACCTCTTCAAAACTCCACAATTTTTTTTTTCTTTTTACCTCTTCAAAACTCCTAAATTTTTTTTTTTTTTTTACCTCTTCAAAACTCAAATTTTTTTATTTTTTTTTACCTCTTCAAAACTCCAACTTTTTTTTTTTTTTTACCTCTTCAAAACTCCACAATTTTTTTTTTTTTTTTTTTTACCTCTTCAAAACTACAACTTTTTTTTTTTTACCTCTTCAAAACTCCACAATTTTTTTTTTTTTTTTTTACCTCTTCAAAACTACAACTTTTTTTTTTTTTTACCTCTTCAAAACTCCAACTTTTTTTTTTTTTTTTTACCTCTTCAAAATTCCAACATTTTTTTTTTTTTTACCTCTTCAAAACTCCAACA
>NW_028258922.1:0-5000 GCF_982586985.1 Callionymus lyra
GGAGTGAGTGGAGTGAGGGGAGTTAGTGAGTGAGTGGAGTGAGGGGAGTGAGGGGAGTGAGGGGAGTGAGTGGAGTGAGGGGAGTGAGGGGAGTTAGTGAGTGAGGTGAGTGAGGGGAGTGAGGGGAGTGAGTGGAGTGAGGGGAGTGAGGGGAGTGAGTGGAGTGAGGGGAGTGAGGGGAGTGAGGGGAGTGAGTGGAGTGAGGGGAGTGAGGGGAGTGAGGGGAGTGAGTGGAGTGAGGGGAGTGAGGGGAGAGAGGAGTGTGTAGAGTGAGTGGAGTGAGTGGAGTGAGTAGAGTGAGTGGAGTGAGGGGAGTGAGTGGAGTGAGGGGAGTTAGTGAGTGAGTGGAGTGAGGGGAGTGAGGGGAGTGAGGGGAGTGAGTGGAGTGAGGGGAGTGAGGGGAGTTAGTGAGTGAGGTGAGTGAGGGGAGTGAGGGGAGTGAGTGGAGTGAGGGGAGTGAGGGGAGTGAGTGGAGTGAGGGGAGTGAGGGGAGTGAGGGGAGTGAGTGGAGTGAGGGGAGTGAGGGGAGTTAGTGAGTGAGGTGAGTGAGGGGAGTGAGGGGAGTGAGTGGAGTGAGGGGAGTGAGGGGAGTGAGGGGAGTGAGGGGAGAGAGGGGAGTGAGGGGAGTGAGGGGAGTGAGGGGAGTGAGGGGAGTGAGGGGAGTGAGGGGAGTGAGGGGAGTGAGTGGAGTGAGGGGAGTGAGTGGAGTGAGGGGAGTGAGGGGAGTGAGGGGAGTGAGTGGGTGAGGGAGTGGAGTGAGCAGAGTGAGGGGAGTGAGTGGAGTGAGTGGAGTGAGGGGAGTGAGTGGAGTGAGCGGAGTGAGGGGAGTGAGTGGAGTGAGGGGCGTGAGTGGAGTGAGCGGAGTGAGTGGAGTGAGTGGAGTGAGGGGAGTGAGGGGAGTGAGGGGAGTGAGGGGAGTGAGTGGAGTGAGGGGAGTGAGGGGAGTGAGCGGAGTGAGTGGAGTGAGTGGAGTGAGGGGAGTGAGGGGAGTGAGTGGAGTGAGGGGAGTGAGTGGAGTGAGGGGAGTGAGTGGAGTGAGGGGAGTGAGGGGAGTGAGGGGAGAGAGGGGAGAGAGAGGAGTGAGGGGAGTGAGCGGAGTGAGAAGAGTGAGGGGAGTGAGAAGAGTGAGGGGAGTGAGAAGAGTGAGTGGAGTGAGCGGAGTGAGTGGAGTGAGCGGAGTGAGTGGAGTGAGCGGAGTGAGCGGAGTGAGTGGAGTGAGGGGAGTGAGGGGAGTGAGGGGAGTGAGGGGAGTGAGTGGAGTGAGGGGAGTGAGGGGAGTGAGCGGAGTGAGTGGAGTGAGTGGAGTGAGGGGAGTGAGGGGAGTGAGCGGAGTGAGGGGAGTGAGGGGAGTGAGTGGAGTGAGGGGAGTGAGTGGAGTGAGGGGAGTGAGTGGAGTGAGGGGAGTGAGGGGAGTGAGGGGAGAGAGGGGAGAGAGAGGAGTGAGGGGAGTGAGCGGAGTGAGAAGAGTGAGGGGAGTGAGAAGAGTGAGGGGAGTGAGAAGAGTGAGTGGAGTGAGCGGAGTGAGTGGAGTGAGCGGAGTGAGTGGAGTGAGCGGAGTGAGCGGAGTGAGTGGAGTGAGGGGAGCGAGAAGAGTGAGGGGAGCGAGAAGAGTGAGGGGAGTGAGAAGAGTGAGGGGAGCGAGAAGAGTGAGGGGAGCGAGAAGAGTAAGGGGAGTGAGAAGAGTGAGGGGAGTGAGCGGAGTGAGTTGCTGGTTCAGCACCTGCAGCACAGAGAGACTCACCAATGCAGTCCTGGTTGTCCACGTAATGGACCTCGTTGACGCCCAGACCTTCTCGCTGGTACAGTTCCTGCTCCTGGAACCACAAACACACTCTTGAGCACTAATGAAGGTTCAGGTGACGAGGGAGTGAGTCGCACACAGGTACAGGTGGAGTGAGATGAGAGTGACACGAGTCAGAGAGTGAAGATGTCAGAGGAGTGAGGCTGGAGGCACAAGGAGAGTGAGAAAGGTTAGAAGTGAGATGGAAGAGAGTGAGACAGTGAAAGGGTGATATGTTAAAGAGTGAGACGATGGTCATGAGACAGTCGAGGAATGAAAAGAGTGAGAATGTATGCATGAGTAGAAAGACAGTTGAGTGTGACGGTGGCAAGAAGAGAAGAACATTCTGGGGTGTTAAAAGAGTGAGAGAGTGGGGGGCTGATAATATGATAGAGACAGTGGAAGGGTGATAAAAAGAGTGAGACAGTGGAAGGGTGATCAGAAGAGTGAGACCATGGAAGGGTGATCAGTAAAGTGACACAGTGGCGGTGTGATAAAAAGAGTGAGACAGTTGCGGTGTGATAAGAAGAGTGAGACAGTGTGATAGGAAGGGTGAGACAGTGTGATAAGAAGAGAGAGACAGTGGCGGTGTCATAAAAAGAGTGAGACAGTGGTGGTGTCATAAAAAGAGTGAGACAGTGGCAGTGTAATAAGAAAGTGAGACAGTGTGATAAGACGAGTGAGACAGTGTGATAAGAAGAGAGAGACAGTGGCGGTGTTATAAAAAGAGTGAGACAGTGGCAGTGTGATAAGAAAGTGAGACAGTGTGATAAGACGAGTGAGACAGTGTGATAAGAAGAGAGAGACAGTGGCGGTGTCATAAAAAGAGTGAGACAGTGGCGGTGTCATAAAAAGAGTGAGACAGTGGCAGTGTGATAAGAAAGTGAGACAGTGTGATAAGAAGAGTGAGACAGTGTGATAAGAAGAGTGAGACAGTGTGATAGGAAGAGTGAGACAGTGTGATAAGAAGGGTGAGACAGTGTGATAGGAAGAGTGAGACAGTGTGATAAGAAGAGTGAGACAGTGTGATAGGAAGAGTGAGACAGTGTGATAAGAAGAGTGAGACAGTGTGATAAGAAGAGTGAGACAGTTTGATAAGAGGAGAGAGACAGTAGCGGTGTCATAAAAAGAGTGAGACAGTGGCAGTGTGATAAGAAAGTGAGAGTGTGAAAAGAAGAGTGAGACAGTGTGATAAGAAGAGAGAGACAGTGGCGGTGTCATAAAAAGAGTGAGACAGTGGCGGTGTCATAAAAAGAGTGAGACAGTGGCAGTGTGATAAGAAAGTGAGACAGTGTGATAAGAAGAGTGAGACAGTGTGATAAGAGTGAGACAGTGTGATAGGAAGAGTGAGACAGTAGCACTCACTTCTTTGAGGATGCGTTCATTAAAGAACTGCTGAAGCTTCTCATTACAGTAGTTGATGCAAAACTGCTCGAAGCTGTTGTGCTCGAAATACTCTGGAGTGACACAAACAAACAAACAAACAAACAAGAGTGAACGTCAACAAACACCGGCTCAACATGTCAGGACGCACCGAAGCCAGCGATGTCCAGGACTCCGATGAAGTTGGCCGAGGACTCGAAGGGGAAGCACTGGTTGACCCGGGTCACCACGTGGTCGAAGAGCCGACTGTAGACCGCCTTGGCCAGAGCGTCGCGGGCGTTGTTGGCCTGTTCCACCCTCAGAGGGACCCTGAGGGGGGACAGTGGGTCAGACTCTCCGGGGACTCTGGGGTCTGCGCTCTTACTTGATGGTGGTGGGTTTGGCGCCCCCTGCTGTGGTCTGCATGACTCTGGAGGTCAGGCTGCTCCTCAGACCCTCCTCGTCCAGGCCCAGCAGCTCAGCACAGTTCTCCAGGGTCTGGTCCGACCGACTCCGGATGTTGCAGCCGCCTGAGGAGGAGTCACGTGATGATGATGTCACTTCCTCCAGCATGACACCTCCTGGTCACCCACGAGACCCACTACCAGTCCCACTACCAGACCCACTATGAGACCCACTACCAGACCAACTACCAGACCCACTACCAGACCCGCTACGAGACCCACTACCAGACCTGCTATGAGACCAACTACGAGACCCACTACCAGACCCACTACGAGACCCACTACGAGACCCACTACGAGACTCACTACGAGACCCACTACCAGACCCACTACCAGACCCACTACCTGACCCACTACCAGACCCACTACCTGACCCACTGCAAGACCCACTACCTGACCCACTACCTGACCCACTACCAGACCCACTACCTGACCCACTACCTGACCCACTGCAAGACTCACTACCTGACCCACTACGAGACTCACTACCAGACCCACTACCAGACCCACTACCAGACCCACTACCAGACCCACTACCTGACCCACTACCTGACCCACTGCAAGACTCACTACCTGACCCACTACCAGACCCACTACCAGACACACTACCAGACACACTACCTGACCCACCGCAAGACTCACTACCAGACCCAGTACCAGACCCACTACCTGACCCTCTGCAAGACTCACTACGAGACCCAGTACCAGACCCACTACCTGACCCACTGCAAGACTCACTACCTGACCCAGTACCAGACCCACTACCTGACCCACTACAAGACTCACTACCAGACCCAGTACCAGACCCACTACCTGACCCACTGCAAGACTCACTACGAGACCCAGTACCAGACCCAGTACCTGACCCACTACAAGACTCACTACCAGACCCAGTACCAGACCCACTACCTGACCCACTGCAAGACTCACTACCTGACCCACTACGAGACTCACTACCTGACCCACTACCAGACCCACTACCTGACCCTCTGCAAGACTCACTACCAGACCCAGTACCAGACCCACTACCTGACCCACTGCAAGACTCACTACCAGACCCAGTACCAGACCCACTACCTGACCCACTGCAAGACTCACTACCTGACCCACTACGAGACTCACTACCTGACCCACTACCAGACCCACTACCTGACCCACTACAAGACTCACTACGAGACTCACTACCTGACCCACTACAAGACACACTACCAGACACACTACCTGACCCACTACCTGACCCACTACCTGACCCACTGCAAGACTCACTACCTGACCCACTACGAGACTCACTACCTGACCCACTACCTGACCCACTACGAGACTCACTACGAGACTCACTACCTGACCCACTACGAGACCCACTACGAGACTCACTACCAGACCCAGTACCAGAC
>NW_028258922.1:10000-12803 GCF_982586985.1 Callionymus lyra
GTGTGTGTATACATGTGTGTATGTGTGTGTGTATACATGTGTGTGTGTGAGTGTATACATGTGTGTGTGTGTGTGTGTATACATGTGTGTGTGTGTGTGTATACACGTGTGTGTGTGTGTGTGTATACACGTGTGTGTGTATACACGTGTGTGTGTGTGTGTATACACGTGTGTGTGTGTGTATACACGTGTGTGTGTGTGTGTATACATGTGTGTGTGTGTGTGTGTATACATGTGTGTGTGTGTGTGTGTATACATGTGTGTGTGTGTGTGTATACACGTGTGTGTGTGTGTGTATACATGTGTGTGTGTGTGTATACACGTGTGTGTGTGTATACATGTGTGTGTGTATACACGTGTGTGTGTGTTTGTGTGTGTGTGTATACATGTGTGTGTGTGTGTGTATATAAGTGTGTGTGTGTGTATACATGTGTGTGTGTGTGTATACATGTGTGTGTGTGTGTGTGTGTATACACGTGTGTGTGTTTGGTATACATGTGTGTATGTGTACACGTGTATGTGTGTATACAAGTGTGTGTGTGTACACATGTGTGTGTGTTTGTATACAAGTGTGTGTGTGTGTGTGTACACGTGTGTGTGTGTATATAAGTGTGTGTGTGTGTACACGTGTGTGTGTGTGTGTGTATATAAGTGTGTGTGTGTGTGTGTACACATGTGTGTGTGTTTGTATATAAGTGCGTGTGTGTGTGTATATAAGTGTGTGTCTGTGTGTGTGTGTATAAGTGTGTATATAAGTGTATATAAGTGTGTGTGTATATAAGTGTGTACAAGTGTGTGTGTGTGTGTGTTGTGTATATAAGTGTGTACAAGTGTGTGTGTATAAGTGTGCGTGTATGTAAGTGTATATAAGTGTGTATATATAAGTGTGTGTATATAAGTGTATATAAGTGTGTATAAGTGTGTGTGTGTGTGTGTGTGTGTGTATAAGTGTGTATAAGTGTGTGTGTGTTGTGTATATAAGTGTGTACAAGTGTGTGTGTGTGTGTATATAAGTGTGTACAAGTGTGTGTGTGTGTGTTGTGTATACAAGTGTGTACAAGTGTGTGTGTGTTGTGTATATAAGTGTGTACAAGTGTGTGTGTGTTGTGTATATAAGTGTGTACAAGTGTGTGTGTGTTGTGTATATAAGTGTGTACAAGTGTGTATATAAGTGTGTATAAGTGTGTATATAAGTGTATATAAGTGTGTGTGTATAAGTGTGTATATAAGTGTATATAAGTGTGTGTGTATATAAGTGTGTACAAGTGTGTGTTGTGTATACAAGTGTGTACAAGTGTGTGTTGTGTATATAAGTGTGTATGTGTGTTGTGTATATAAGTGTGTGTGTGTGTTGTGTATATAAGTGTGTGTGTATATAAGTGTGTACAAGTGTGTGTTGTGTATACAAGTGTGTACAAGTGTGTGTGTGTATACAAGTGTGTACAAGTGTGTACAAGTGTGTGTTGTGTATACAAGTGTGTATAAGTGTGTGTGTGTATACAAGTGTGTATAAGTGTGTGTGTGTATACAAGTGTGTACAAGTGTGTGTTGTGTATACAAGTGTGTGTGTGTGTTGTGTATATAAGTGTGTGTGTGTGTTGTGTATATAAGTGTGTGTGTGTGTTGTGTATATAAGTGTGTGTGTGTGTTGTGTATATAAGTGTGTGTGTGTGTTGTGTATATAAGTGTGTGTGTGTGTGTATATAAGTGTGTACAAGTGTGTGTTGTGTATATAAGTGTGTACAAGTGTGTGTTGTGTATACAAGTGTGTACAAGTGTGTGTTGTGTATATAAGTGTGTATAAGTGTGTGTTGTGTATACAAGTGTGTACAAGTGTGTGTTGTGTATACAAGTGTGTACAAGTGTGTGTTGTGTATATAAGTGTGTATAAGTGTGTGTTGTGTATACAAGTGTGTACAAGTGTGTGTTGTGTATACAAGTGTGTACAAGTGTGTGTTGTGTATATAAGTGTGTATAAGTGTGTGTTGTGTATACAAGTGTGTACAAGTGTGTGTTGTGTATACAAGTGTGTACAAGTGTGTGTTGTGTATACAAGCGTATATAAGTGTGTGTTGTGTATATAAGTGTGTACAAGTGTGTGTTGTGTATACAAGTGTGTGTTGTGCTCACAGTTGTCCTCCACATGTTTGTTGACGTCGTCTTCTGCAGGAAACACTTGGTTTATTGGAGCCAGAAACGTCTGCAACACAAGAGTCGCACACTGATGATGTCACTGAAGCTCCGAGGGTCAGTGACATCATCACACATGGACGCACAACCACAGACACACAAGCCAGTGTTGTGCAGTGATGATGATGACGTCACACCTAACCAGCATCTGTCAATCAAACCTAAAGGTCACTGACCTTCCCCTTCTGCTGCAGAGGCTCGATGGTCAGACTGTCCGTCCCGATGTCCACGATGGTCCCGAGCTGGAACCCGTCCCCGGGGTGAGGAGCCCAGACCGGCTTGCCGTCCTCCATGTTCCTGGACACACAACACACTCAGACACACACACCTGCCCCAGGTACTAGATCTAGGTCTGAACCAGTGTGTGTACTACTGTGTGTGTGCTACTGTGTGTGTCCTACTGTGTGTGTGCTACTGTGTGTGTGCTACTGTGTGTGTGCTACTGTGTGTGTACTACTGTGTGTGCACTACTGTGTGTGTACTACTGTGTGTGTACTACTGTGTGTGCACTACTGTGTGTGTACTACTGTGTGCACTACTGTGTGTGTACTATTGTGTGTACTACTGTGTGTGCACTACTGTGTGTGTGCTACTGTGTGTGTACCACTGTATG
>NW_028258923.1:5000-12758 GCF_982586985.1 Callionymus lyra
CGTGTCGTTACAAGTGCGTGTCGTTACAAGTGCGTGTCTTTACAAGTGCGTGTCTTTACAAGTGCGTGTCGTTACAAGTGCGTGTCGTTACAAGTGCGTGTCTTTACAGGTGCGTGTCGTTACAAGTGCGTGTCGTTACAAGTGCGTGTCGTTACAAGTGCGTGTCGTTACAAGTGCGTGTCTTTACAAGTGCGTGTCGTTACAAGTGCGTGTCGTTACAAGTGCGTGTCTTTACAGGTGCGTGTCGTTACAAGTGCGTGTCGTTACAAGTGCGTGTCGTTACAAGTGCGTGTCGTTACAAGTGCGTGTCGTTACAAGTGCGTGTCGTTACAAGTGCGTGTCGTTACAAGTGCGTGTCGTTAAAAGTGCGTGTCGTTACAAGTGCGTGTCGTTACAAGTGCGTGTCGTTACAAGTGCGTGTCGTTACAAGTGCGTGTCGTTACAAGTGCGTGTCGTTACAAGTGCGTGTCGTTACAAGTGCGTGTCGTTACAAGTGCGTGTCGTTACAAGTGCGTGTCTTTACAAGTGCGTGTCTTTACAAGTGCGTGTCGTTACAAGTGCGTGTCGTTACAAGTGCGTGTCTTTACAAGTGCGTGTCTTTACAAGTGCGTGTCTTTACAAGTGCGTGTCTTTACAAGTGCGTGTCTTTACAAGTGCGTGTCGTTACAAGTGCGTGTCGTTACAAGTGCGTGTCGTTACAAGTGCGTGTCGTTACAAGTGCGTGTCGTTACAAGTGTGTGTTGTTACAAGTGCATGTCGTTACAAGTGTGTGTCGTTACAAGTGCGTGTCGTTACAAGTGCGTGTCGTTACAAGTGCGTGTCGTTACAAGTGCGTGTCGTTACAAGTGCGTGTCGTTACAAGTGCGTGTCGTTACAAGTGCGTGTCTTTACAAGTGCGTGTCTTTACAAGTGCGTGTCGTTACAAGTGCATGTCGTTACAAGTGCGTGTCTTTACAAGTGCGTGTCTTTACAAGTGCGTGTCGTTACAAGTGCGTGTCGTTACAAGTGCGTGTCGTTACAAGTGCGTGTCGTTACAAGTGCGTGTCGTTACAAGTGTGTGTTGTTACAAGTGCATGTCGTTACAAGTGTGTGTCGTTACAAGTGTGTGTCGTTACAAGTGCGTGTCGTTACAAGTGTGTGTTGTTACAAGTGCATGTCGTTACAAGTGCGTGTCTTTACAAGTGCGTGTCGTTACAAGTGCATGTCGTTACAAGTGCGTGTCTTTACAAGTGCGTGTCTTTACAAGTGCGTGTCTTTACAAGTGCGTGTCTTTACAAGTGCGTGTCGTTACAAGTGCGTGTCGTTACAAGTGCGTGTCGTTACAAGTGCGTGTCGTTACAAGTGCGTGTCGTTACAAGTGCGTGTCTTTACAAGTGCGTGTCTTTACAAGTGCGTGTCGTTACAAGTGCGTGTCGTTACAAGTGCGTGTCGTTACAAGTGTGTGTCGTTACAAGTGCGTGTTGTTACATGTGTGTGTTGTTACAAGTGCGTGTCGTTACAAGTGCGTGTCTTTACAAGTGCGTGTCTTTACAAGTGCATGTCGTTACAAGTGCGTGTCGTTACAAGTGCGTGTCTTTACAAGTGCGTGTCTTTACAAGTGCGTGTCGTTACAAGTGCGTGTCTTTACAAGTGCGTGTCTTTACAAGTGCGTGTCGTTACAAGTGCGTGTCGTTACAAGTGCGTGTCGTTACAAGTGCGTGTCGTTACAAGTGCGTGTCGTTACAAGTGCGTGTCGTTACAAGTGCGTGTCGTTACAAGTGCGTGTTGTTACAAGTGCGTGTCGTTACAAGTGCGTGTCGTTACAAGTGCGTGTCGTTACAAGTGCGTGTTGTTACAAGTGCGTGTTGTTACAAGTGCGTGTTGTTACAAGTGCGTGTCGTTACAAGTGCGTGTCGTTACAAGTGCGTGTCGTTACAAGTGCGTGTCGTTACAAGTGCGTGTCGTTACAAGTGCATGTCGTTACAAGTGCGTGTCGTTACAAGTGCGTGTCTTTACAAGTGCGTGTCGTTACAATTGCGTGTCGTTACAATTGCGTGTATTTACAAGTGCGTGTCGTTACAATTGCGTGTCGTTACAATTGCGTGTATTTACAAGTGCGTGTCTTTACAAGTGCATGTTGTTACAAGTGCGTGTTGTTACAAGTGCGTGTCGTTACAAGTGCGTGTCGTTACAAGTGCATGTTGTTACAAGTGTGTGTTGTTACAAGTGTGTGTTGTTACAAGTGCGTGTCGTTACAAGTGCGTGTCGTTACAAGTGCGTGTCGTTACAAGTGCGTGTTGTTACAAGTGCGTGTTGTTACAAGTGCATGTTGTTACAAGTGCATGTCGTTACAAGTGTGTGTTGTTACAAGTGCGTGTCGTTACAAGTGCGTGTTGTTACAAGTGTGTGTTGTTACAAGTGTGTGTTGTTACAAGTGCATGTTGTTACAAATGCATGTTGTTACAAGTGCGTGTCGTTACAAGTGCGTGTTGTTACAAGTGTGTGTTGTTACAAGTGTGTGTTGTTACAACTGCGTGTCGTTACAAGTGCATGTCGTTACAAGTGTGTGTCGTTACAAGTGTGTGTTGTTACAAGTGTGTGTTGTTACAAGTGTGTGTTGTTACAAGTGCATGTTGTTACAAATGCATGTTGTTACAAGTGTGTGTTGTTACAAGTGCATGTTGTTACAAATGCATGTTGTTACAAGTGCGTGTCGTTACAAGTGCGTGTTGTTACAAGTGTGTGTTGTTACAAGTGTGTGTTGTTACAAGTGTGTGTTGTTACAAGTGTGTGTTGTTACAAGTGTGTGTTGTTACAAGTGTGTGTTGTTACAAGTGTGTGTTGTTACAAGTGTGTGTTGTTACAAGTGTGTGTTGTTACAAGTGCGTGTCGTTACAAGTGCGTGTTGTTACAAGTGTGTGTTGTTACAAGTGTGTGTTGTTACAAATGCATGTTGTTACAAGTGCGTGTCGTTACAAGTGCATGTTGTTACAAGTGTGTGTTGTTACAAGTGTGTGTTGTTACAAATGCATGTTGTTACAAGTGCGTGTCGTTACAAGTGCATGTTGTTACAAGTGTGTGTTGTTACAAGTGCATGTTGTTACAAATGCATGTTGTTACAAGTGCGTGTCGTTACAAGTGCATGTTGTTACAAGTGTGTGTTGTTACAAGTGCATGTTGTTACAAATGCATGTTGTTACAAATGCATGTTGTTACAAGTGTGTGTTGTTACAAGTGCATGTTGTTACAAGTGCGTGTTGTTACAAGTGTGTGTTGTTACAAGTGTGTGTTGTTACAAGTGCATGTTGTTACAAATGCATGTTGTTACAAGTGTGTGTTGTTACAAGTGCATGTTGTTACAAGTGCATGTTGTTACAAGTGCATGTTGTTACAAGTGCGTGTTGTTACAAGTGTGTGTTGTTACAAGTGCATGTTGTTACAAGTGCGTGTTGTTACAAATGCATGTTGTTACAAGTGTGTGTTGTTACAAGTGTGTGTTGTTACAAGTGCATGTTGTTACAAATGCATGTTGTTACAAGTGTGTGTTGTTACAAGTGTGTGTTGTTACAAGTGCATGTTGTTACAAATGCATGTTGTTACAAGTGTGTGTTGTTACAAGTGTGTGTTGTTACAAGTGCATGTTGTTACAAATGCATGTTGTTACAAGTGCATGTTGTTACAAGTGCGTGTTGTTACAAGTGTGTGTTGTTACAAGTGCATGTTGTTCCAAATGCATGTTGTTACAAGTGCATGTTGTTACAAGTGCGTGTTGTTACAAGTGTGTGTTGTTACAAGTGCATGTTGTTACAAATGCATGTTGTTACAAGTGCATGTTGTTACAAGTGCGTGTTGTTACAAGTGTGTGTTGTTACAAGTGCATGTTGTTCCAAATGCATGTTGTTACAAGTGTGTGTTGTTACAAGTGCGTGTTGTTACAAGTGTGTGTTGTTACAAGTGCATGTTGTTACAAATGCATGTTGTTACAAGTGCGTGTTGTTACAAGTGTGTGTTGTTACAAGTGCATGTTGTTACAAATGCATGTTGTTACAAGTGCGTGTTGTTACAAGTGTGTGTTGTTACAAGTGCATGTTGTTCCAAATGCATGTTGTTACAAGTGCATGTTGTTACAAGTGCGTGTTGTTACAAGTGTGTGTTGTTACAAGTGCATGTTGTTACAAATGCATGTTGTTACAAGTGTGTGTTGTTACAAGTGTGTGTTGTTACAAGTGTGTGTTGTTACAAGTGTGTGTTGTTACAAGTGCATGTTGTTACAAATGCATGTTGTTACAAGTGTGTGTTGTTACAAGTGCGTGTTGTTACAAGTGTGTGTTGTTACAAGTGCATGTTGTTACAAGTGCATGTTGTTACAAGTGCGTGTTGTTACAAGTGTGTGTTGTTACAAGTGCATGTTGTTACAAATGCATGTTGTTACAAGTGTGTGTTGTTACAAGTGCATGTTGTTCCAAATGCATGTTGTTACAAGTGCATGTTGTTACAAGTGCGTGTTGTTACAAGTGTGTGTTGTTACAAGTGCATGTTGTTACAAATGCATGTTGTTACAAGTGTGTGTTGTTACAAGTGTGTGTTGTTACAAGTGTGTGTTGTTACAAGTGCATGTTGTTACAAGTGTGTGTTGTTACAAGTGCATGTTGTTACAAATGCATGTTGTTACAAGTGTGTGTTGTTACAAGTGCATGTTGTTACAAGTGTGTGTTGTTACAAGTGCATGTTGTTACAAGTGTGTGTTGTTACAAGTGCATGTTGTTACAAATGCATGTTGTTACAAGTGTGTGTTGTTACAAGTGCATGTTGTTACAAGTGTGTGTTGTTACAAGTGCATGTTGTTACAAGTGCATGTTGTTACAAGTGTGTGTTGTTACAAGTGTGTGTTGTTACAAGTGCATGTTGTTACAAGTGTGTGTTGTTACAAGTGCATGTTGTTACAAATGCATGTTGTTACAAGTGTGTGTTGTTACAAATGCATGTCGTTACAAGTGCATGTTGTTTCAAGTGTGTGTTGTTACAAGTGTGTGTTGTTACAAGTGCGTGTCGTTACAAGTGCATGTTTTTACAAGTGTGTGTTGTTACAAGTGTGTGTTGTTACAAGTGTGTGTTGTTACAAGTGTGTGTTGTTGTTGTTACAAGATTGTAGTTCACCTGCAGTCCTGCTGGAGGCGCTGTTGTACCACACGAAGATGGATCAGCCAATCAGATCGCTGGAACAGTGCTGTGTTGACTTCCTGTGTCTTCAGATGTTGAACATGATCAGACCTTGACCTTTGATCCTCACGACCTCAGTGTTTGACGAGCGGGTCGAAAAGACCCAGGAAGTAAAGAGCAGGTAAATCCTACACTTAAATATGACAATATCAATAGTTAATTATTATATATGTAAAATATAAATTTAAATATTTATTGTTTTATCTACAATTAACATGAAAATATTCACATGCGTTTGTTCATGTTTGTGTTGCCATTAAACCATCCGGCCTCTAGATGGCAGCAGTCATTTTGTCCTCCACAGCTAAAGGAAGAACGATGACTGAGGACGAGAGGATACAGTGAGTCCAGCAGCGTTTAAACACTACACATTGTGTACATCTTTGTTACTACACATCACCATACAACAATATTTATAATGATATATGGTGTCGTCGTATCGTGATACAGAAGAAAAAACCTCTTCATTGAAGTCATTGGTCAAGATGTTGCTGCTCCAGGTGGAACACCTGAGACGAGACCTTCAGGCTGAAGAACATTTAGAAGAAGATCAAAGCATCCGTGAAGCAACAAGAACATGAACTGAAGCTGAACTTTATCTCCAGCAGGACATGAAGGACATGAAGGACATGATGGACATGATGGACATGAAGGACAGGAAGGACATGAAGGACATGATGGACATGAAGGACATGAAGGACATGATGGACATGAAGGACATGAAGGACATGATGGACATGATGGACATGAAGGACATGAAGGACATGAAGGACATGATGGACATGAAGGACATGGAGGACATGAAGGACATGATGGACATGAAGGACATGGAGGACAGGAAGGACATGATGGACATGATGGACATGAAGGACATGAAGGACATGATGGACATGAAGGACATGAAGGACATGAAGGACATGATGGACATGAAGGACATGGAGGACATGATGGACATGAAGGACAGGAAGGACATGAAGGACATGATGGACATGAAGGACATGGAGGACATGATGGACATGAAGGACAGGAAGGACATGAAGGACATGATGGACATGAAGGACATGGAGGACATGAAGGACATGATGGACATGAAGGACATGAAGGACATGATGGACATGAAGGACATGAAGGACATGAAGGACATGAAGGACATGATGGACATGAAGGACATGAAGGACATGATGGACATGAAGGACATGAAGGACATGATGGACATGATGGACATGAAGGACATGAAGGACATGAAGGACATGATGGACATGAAGGACATGGAGGACATGAAGGACATGATGGACATGAAGGACATGGAGGACAGGAAGGACATGATGGACATGATGGACATGAAGGACATGAAGGACATGATGGACATGAAGGACATGAAGGACATGAAGGACATGATGGACATGAAGGACATGGAGGACATGATGGACATGAAGGACAGGAAGGACATGAAGGACATGATGGACATGAAGGACATGGAGGACATGATGGACATGAAGGACATGGAGGACAGGAAGGACATGAAGGACATGATGGACATGAAGGACATGGAGGACAGGAAGGACATGATGGACATGAAGGACATGAAGGACATGAAGGACATGATGGACATGAAGGACATGGAGGACAGGAAGGACATGATGGACATGAAGGACAGGAAGGACATGAAGGACATGAAGGACATGATGGACATGAAGGACATGGATGACATGATGGACATGAAGGACATGGAGGACAGGAAGGACATGATGGACATGAAGGACAGGAAGGACATGAAGGACATGATGGACATGGAGGACATGGAGGACATGAAGGACATGAAGGACATGATGGACATGAAGGACATGAAGGACATGATGGACATGATGGACATGAAGGACATGAAGGACATGAAGGACATGATGGACATGAAGGACATGGAGGACATGAAGGACATGATGGACATGAAGGACATGGAGGACAGGAAGGACATGATGGACATGATGGACATGAAGGACATGAAGGACATGAAGGACATGATGGACATGAAGGACATGGAGGACAGGAAGGACATGATGGACATGAAGGACATGAAGGACATGAAGGACATGAAGGACATGAAGGACATGAAGGACATGATGGACATGAAGGACATGAAGGACATGATGGACATGATGGACATGAAGGACATGAAGGACATGAAGGACATGATGGACATGAAGGACATGGAGGACATGAAGGACATGATGGACATGAAGGACATGGAGGACAGGAAGGACATGATGGACATGATGGACATGAAGGACATGAAGGACATGATGGACATGAAGGACATGAAGGACATGAAGGACATGATGGACATGAAGGACATGGAGGACATGATGGACAGGAAGGACAGGAAGGACATGAAGGACATGAAGGACATGATGGACATGAAGGACATGGAGGACATGATGGACATGAAGGACATGGAGGACAGGAAGGACATGAAGGACATGATGGACATGAAGGACATGGAGGACAGGAAGGACATGATGGACATGAAGGACATGAAGGACATGAAGGACATGATGGACATGA
>NW_028258924.1:0-12729 GCF_982586985.1 Callionymus lyra
CGCCTCGTCCTCCGAATCAAGGGGAGAAGGAGCCGCGGAGGAGGGAAGGCGAACAGCAGACCGACCGGCCACCTCGAATGGGCTAAAGCGTCCACGCCTAGTGGGGGGCAATCCGAAGCCCTGAGGGAGAACCAAAGAGGGCATTTGAAGTTCTCCTTGCTGGCGAAAGGGTCTGCAACCGGGTGACCGAATCGAGACCAGATCTCGCTTGCCACTGCCTCGGACAGACCCCATTCGTCCTGGACGGCCCCCCTCGACAGTCTGTCCGCTACTGCATTCAGCTCGCCCGGGACGTGCTGGGCTCTGAGCGAAAGCAGGTGACAGTCCGCCCACAGCCAAATCTTACTTGCCACACACAGAAGGGCTGGGGATCTGACTCCACCTTGGCGATTTACGTACGCCACGGCGGTGGAGCTGTCTGAAAATACTAGGACGTTGGACCGTGACAGTTGGGGAGAGAGGTGAAGCAGGACATTGTGAATCGCCTTCAGCTCTAGCCAGTTTATGTGTCTGAGCACCGGACTGCTCCAGACCCCACTGGCGTAGGCCTGACCCGAGGTGCCTCCCCAACCTGTCAGGGAAGCGTCTGTAAACACTTGAGTGTAACGAAGGACGCAACCCAATGGAACTCTCCGCCTGAGGTTGGCGTGAGTTCCAAAACTGGATGTCCTGCAAAACCCGAGCGGGAAGGCGCACTTTCCGACCTCTTTCCCGCTTGAGGTCTAGCTTGAGACGACCAAACCATCTCTGAAGCTCCCTCATGTGCAGCAAGCCCAGCCGAACAACCGTGTGGGCTGCCGCCATGAGCCCCAGGAGGGACATAACAGTGCCTGCTGTTGTCACGTGACACCGAGCTTCCAGCAACTGTGTTGTCAGTCGGAGAATGGGCTGGATACGCACGTCCGGGAGGCGCGCGTATCCTTCCTCCGAGTTCAACAGTACCCCCAGGTAAACTAACTGTTGAACTGGAGTCAGAGCGCTCTTGCTGAGGTTCACTGTGAACCCCAGGGTGGCAATATGGCTCAACACCTTCTGTGTGTGAGCGTAACTTTCTGCCTCTGACCTGGCAAGGATCAACCAGTCGTCCAGATAGGTCAAGATCCTTACCCCACTCACTCTCAATGGCTCCACTGCCGCTTCCACACTCTTGGTGAAGGTCCTGGGTGCCAGAGAGTAGCTGAACGGGAGTCGAGTGTATTGAAACACCCGACCCTCGAGGGCGAAACGCAAGTACTTTCGATGTCTCTTGACTATCGGTATGTGAAAGTACGCGTCGGTCGGGTCGATAGATGTCATCCAATCTCCTGGACTTACACCTGAAGCAGTTCTTGACCGTCAACATGCGAAACGGGCGGGTAGCTATGAACTTGTTCAAATACCTGAGGTCCAGAATGGGCCTCCAACCCCCGGTCTTCTTCGCCACGAGGAAGTACCGGGAGTAAAACCCTGTCATCATCTCGGCTGCAGGGACCAGTTCTACGACCTCCTTCTGCAGCAGAGTAGACACCTCGTTTCTCAACAGGATAATTTCTCCTGCTCCGCCATACGCGTCCAGAGAATCCCTGAAAACGCGGGGGTTGACGGGCAAAAGTAGCGCATAGCCCTGCCTGATTACTCACCCCAGCCAAGTGGGTCTTAGAAGTAAAACCAGGCGACTCCAAGCCGAATAATGTTCTGTCAGAACCGCAGCCCTGGCGAACCTTGGGTAGTCCTCCGGCCCGCCCCCCAAGGGCGGGCCATAGACGAAAGGGCATCACACAAGCCGCGTCTCTATCTCTTGAATCCACAGAGCATGTACTCGAGTTGGATTCACTAGAACCCCCACTCTCATACATAAACCGGCTCTGTGGGAGAAGCGCGCAAGTGCGCGTGAGACACCTCAGATGCGCGTCGTGCGTGTTCCCTTCCCCCCCCCCGGAAGTCTTCCCAACTCCCTGAGCACTTCTTAGTGTCACCGGAGCTGACAAAACCCGCGATGTGGAGGAATGTGCTGGAGAATTAACCCGGAGCTGAAGTGAGTTAGGTCGCGCGCGCGTCGGCACCGCATCACTCACCCGGTCCCGTACATTCTCAAGCTCCGCTGGCGGTCCAGACCTGCTCGTCACTCGTGAGATCCGACCGCCACGCACCTCTCCAGTTGATCGACCAGACGGGGCGGAAGTTCTTCGCCCTCGCCTGGTCTCAGGGCGGCGAGAAAACTCGCGCGTAAAAACACCAGGTTGCGGGGTTCAGGTTCCAGGTTTAAACCCTCCTTCGAACTGTGTTCTGAGAGGAAACTCTCGCCGTCTATGAACGGCGGAGCATGTTAGCTTAGCATTAGCGGCGAAAGTCTCTAATGACGCCTGTGAATACGTCACACTCACAGGCGGAGCCACATGCACACTACTAACATCTCTCAGAACGAACCACAGAAACGTCATACGTTCTCTTGTTTTATTCCCGACACATTCCCTTGAATGAATAGGGAGGGGGAGGAGCCCTCGGCCGTCGACTCTGCTGCGGCTGCTGGCTCCCCGGCTCGCGCTGCGGATCTTGGCGACGCTCACTCGTCGCACGCCGCCGCTGTTGCCGATGTTGTTGGTGCTGCTGGGGTGGCTGGTCTCTGGTGACGCTTCCCCCCAGCACCAGATGATGATGCCGACGAACGGGATCTCCGTCTCCGCGTATCCCCGTCGCGCATCGTCATCACGCCAAACGTGACGTCATCCATGACGTTTCTCCGCCAAACGTGACGTCATCCATGGCGCCGGGATTTCTTGACAACGCTCATCGGCGGTCAAACCCCGTCAGCGCATGTCAACACGGAAGTAAACACAGCTGATCAAGCCGGTCTCGTGGACATTTGCTTATCAGGCCGACGAACGGGATCTTCTCCGCGTATCCCCGTCGCGCCTCGTCATCACGCCCATGCAGGTGATGGCGGAGCTGCGCCGCCTCCTGCCGGGCCATTCCTCTCAATGGTGCGTCCGTTCCATGGCGTTTCTCCGCCAAACGTGACGTCATCCATGACGTTTCTCCGCCAACGTGACGTCATCCATGACGTTTCTCCGCCAAACGTGACGTCATCCATGGCGCCGGGATTTTTTTGACAACGCTCATCGGCGGTCAAACCCCGTCAGCGCATGTCAACACAGAAGTGAAGTAAACACAGCTGATCAAGCCGGTCTCGTGGACATTTGCTTATCTGGAAACAAAGCACATGGTTGAGTCTGCCCTTCATTCGTGTGGACAGACTCCGTTATTACAGTCTCGGCATGACCCGGACGAAGGGGTTTAAAACCTCCTCCGAACTGTGTTCTGAGAGGAAACTCTCGCCGTCTATGAACGGCGGAGCATGTTAGCTTAGCATTAGCGGCGAAAGTCTCTAATGACGCCTGTGAATACGTCACACTCACAGGCGGAGCCACATGCACACTAATACCTCTCAAGTGAACCCGTCGAGTGCGCTGCAGGAGGGCCATGAGACCTGCAAGAGATACTCACCTGATCGCTCTCGCATACCTCATGGTCGACTCCATGCAGCGAGCCAGTCGTCCTCCTCGTCGACATCTGTTCATGACCGATGGACGACTCAGCTCGACTCATCAGGGCCCAACACGTTGGAACGTGAGCTTGTCGAGTGCAGCTCACAGGACTGCCATGTTGTTTTCTTAAACAACACGGCAGTCCTGTGTTGATCATAATCATGATCTGAGGCGGCGTGGGTCGACAAGCCTCGAACGCTTCCCAACACTGTCAAAAGCCGTGGGAAGCGCTCGGAAGGCCACATAATCATCACGTGTGATTTGTGCCTCTAGGCAAAACGAAGCAGACATGTGTGTCTCCTCTTCAGGGAGTCTTCGTGCACACATGGTTCACTTCAATATTCATTCGCCATCATTACATTCCACTGTCAGGAGCTTTCTCGCTGAGTTGAAAAAGGAGGAAGTGCGGCGGGTGCTTCCCGCCTTTATAGGAAGGGACTGCCCCCTGCTGGGTGGCGAGTTCATTAAGCTTTCTCAGAGACGAGGCGGTGCCTCGGGGTAAACCCATAGCGAAGCCGTTGGAGGGCGGAGCACCAATGACGTAGAACTCCCGTGGCAAGTAGAAAGGTCTCAGACTCAGCGCCAAAAGTTCAATGTCAGGACAGCAGTGTTGATCCTTTAAAGTGACGTGCCTGGGAAGGCACCACTTCTCGTTGACGAACACTGCCAGTCCTCCGCCCTTTCTCTTCCCGCTCATCTCCGTCCGGTCCGCGCGTAATAAGCAGAATCCATCCAGCGCAGCAATCGCGTCCGTGTGGTTCTGGTTCAGCCACGTCTCCGTGAGCATCAACATGCTGCACCGTCGATATTCCGGGTCGAACCTGGTCGCCGCCGCGAGTTCGTCCATCTTGTTTGGCAGAGATCTCACGTTGCCCATGACGACGGACGGCAGCGCCGGTCGATAAGCTCTCCTCAGCTCCCGGCGTTTAACTCCGGCGCGGCTCCTCTTCATAATATCCCGGGGGATGATGGGTCGCTCCTCCGGCCGCACCGCGGAGAAACGCAGCGCCAGCAGCTGATCCCGACTGTAGACGATGGCCATTACGCGCGCAGGACGCCCGTTGCGCACCAGAAAAGGCGATGAAAAACTTTCCTTTTTCACTGAAAGTTTCCAATTTTTATAGAAAACTGTCCGCGAGTCTTAAAGAGACAGTATGATGAAAAGAAAAGTTTGAAAAGACAGAGGCAAACCTCGGAAAAAAGTAATAAACCCAAAAAACACTCGGAGCTGCTGTTAAAGTCGCCGTCCTGTCGGCGCAATCCTGATTGATCACTCACTCACTCACTGACTCACTGACTCACTCACTCACTCACTCACTCTCTGACTCACTCACTCACTCACTCACTCACTCACTCACTGACTCACTGACTCACTGACTCACTCACTCACTCACTCACTCACTCACTCTCTGACTCACTCACTCACTCACTGACTCTCTGACTCACTCACTGACTCTCTGACTCATGTACTGACTCACTCACTGACTCATGTAATACTCACTCACTGACTCACTGACTCATGTAATACTCACTCACTGACTCACTCACTCACTCGTGTAATACTCACTCACTGACTCACTTATTTGTGACTCCCATAACTAACTGACTCAAAAAGTCTAAACATGTAACTCACTGACTCATTCAAAGAGTCCAAATGTGTGACTCACTGACTCACTGACTCACTGACTCATTCAAAGAGTCTAAATGTGTGACTCACTGACTCACTGACTCACTAACTCATTCAAAGAGTCCAAATGTGTGACTCACTGACTCACTGACTCACTGACTCATTCAAAGAGTCCAAATGTGTGACTCACTGACTCACTGACTCACTGACTCATTCAAAGAGTCCAAATGTGTGACTCACTGACTCACTGACTCATTCAAAGAGTCCAAATGTGTGACTCACTGACTCACTGACCGGGTCATTACGTAACTCACTCACTGGACGAATGACTCGTCTCCACCTGAGGCGAAAGAATCCGGATCTTCCTGAATTTCGAGGTTTTTCGACGGCGATGTCGCAACGACCAAAGTTTCCGCCGTCATTGATGCTAACGACAGGTGCCAGTAACTCACATTGAACTTCCTGTCCGGCCGCATTTCAGCGCCGGCGCCGACCCAGTCCGACTGGTTCTGAGTCGGCAGATCCGTCTAATCTCCTCGAACCATCGGAGGATTTGTTGTTTATCCTCAGATGTGACCAGGTAACCAGGTAACCAGGTAACTGAAGGTTACATGGCATCAAAAAACACTCAAATCTGAGCCCGCACATGAACGCAGGTCCGCGGGCCCTTCGCGGTCCACGCTGACAACGACATCACGCTGACCGTGAGACTCTTTCAAAGCTCTAACAAGACTGACACCAGATCTGTGATCACAACAAACACGTTCAAACCTCCGAATACAGGTCGCAGTGAAACCGCCCGTGAAGGAAAAGGTTTCGGGGTCAAGGGTCGGCGAACACGGCGGGGTCTCGAGTCGACACAAATGTGAGCGCGGCCGACGGTCGGGAGACGAAGGTCGCGGCGCAGACGACAACATCAACACGAGACTGACCTGAGACCAGCAGAGACTGACCTGAGACCAGCAGAGACTGACCTGAGACCAGCAGAGACTGACCTGAGACCAGCAGAGACTGACCTGAGACCAGCAGGGACTGACCTGAGACCAGCAGAGACTGACCTGAGACCAGCAGAGACTGACCTGAGACCAGCAGAGACTGACCTGAGACCAGCAGAGACTGACCTGAGACCAGCAGGGACTGACCTGAGACCAGCAGAGACTGACCTGAGACCAGCAGAGACTGACCTGAGACCAGCAGAGACTGACCTGAGACCAGCAGGCCGAGCAGCAGCAGCGAAGCAGCCATTCTTTGACGAGCGAGAGAGAGTTGAGAGAGGCTGTGGCGCAGGTGAGACTGACTCAGGTGAGGCAGGAACATGGCTTTATGGCCCGGACACACCCCCGAGAGCGCCGAACAAAGATCGGAACCATCTGCGCCTATGGAAGCTGTCACTCTGGATTAGATTGATAGATTAGTTCGTCGTCTTGTGAGGAATGTCACTATAATCCAACAATTTTCAACTATAATCAAACAATTTTCAACTATAATCAAACAATTTTCAACTATAATCAAACAATTTTCAACTATAATCCAACAATTTTCAACTATAATCCAACAATTTTCAACTATAATCAAACAATTTTCAACTATAATCCAACAATTTTCAACTATAATCCAACAATTTTCATCTATAATCAAACAATTTTCAACTATAATCAAACAATTATCAACTATAATCAAACTATTTTCAACTATAATCCAACAATTTTCAACTATAATCAACAATTTTCAACTATAATCAACAATTTTCAACTATAATCAAACAATTTTCAACTATAATCCAACAATTTTCAACTATAATCCAACAATTTTCAACTATAATCAAACAATTTTCAACTATAATCAAACAATTTTCAACTATAATCCAACAATTTTCAACTATAATCAAACAATTTTCAACTATAATCAAACAATTATCAACTATAATCAAACTATTTTCAACTATAATCCAACAATTTTCAACTATAATCAACAATTTTCAACTATAATCAACAATTTTCAACTATAATCAAACAATTTTCAACTATAATCCAACAATTTTCAACTATAATCCAACAATTTTCAACTATAATCAACAATTTTCAACTATAATCAAACAATTTTCAACTATAATCCAACAATTTTCAACTATAATCAAACAATTTCAACTATAATCCAACAATTTTCAACTATAATCAAACAATTTTCAACTATAATCAACAATTTTCAACTATAATCAAACAATTTTCAACTAGAATCAAACATTTTCAACTATAATCCAACAATTTTCAACTATAATCCAACAATTTTCAACTATAATCCAACAATTTTCAACTATAATCAAACAATTTTCAACTATAATCCAACAATTTTCAACTATAATCAAACAATTTTCAACTATAATCAACAATTTTCAACTATAATCAAACAATTTTCAACTATAATCAAACAATTTTCAACTATAATCAAACAATTTTCAACTATAATCCAACAATTTTCAACTATAATCAACAATTTTTAACTATAATCCAACAATTTTCAACTATAATCCAACAATTTTCAACTAGAATCAAACAATTTCAACTATAATCAAACAATTTTCAACTATAATCAAACAATTTCAACTATAATCCAACAATTTTCAACTATAATCCAACAATTTTCAACTAAAATCCAACAATTTTCAACTAGAATCAAACAATTTTCAACTATAATCCAACAATTTTCAACTAGAATCAAACAATTTCAACTATAATCAAACAATTTTCAACTATAATCAAACAATTTTCAACTATAATCAAACAATTTTCAACTATAATCCAACAATTTTCAACTATAATCAAACAATTTTCAACTATAATCAACAATTTCTAACTATAATCCAACAATTTTCAACTATAATCCAACAATTTTCAACTAGAATCAAACAATTTCAACTATAATCCAACAATTTTCAACTATAATCAAACAATTTTCAACTATAATCCAACAATTTTCAACTATAATCAAACAATTTTCAACTATAATCAAACAATTTTCAACTATAATCTATCAATTTTCAACTATAATCCAACAATTTTCAACTATAATCAAACAATTTCCAACTATAGTCAAACAATTTTCAACTATAATCAACAATTTTCAACTATAATCCAACAATTTTCAACTATAATCCAACAATTTTCAACTATAATCCAACAATTTTCAACTATAATCAACAATTTTCAACTATAATCAAACAATTTTCAACTATAATCCAACAATTTTCAACTATAATCAAACAATTTTCAACTATAATCAACAATTTTCAACTATAATCAAACAATTTTCAACTATAATCAAACAATTTTCAACTATAATCAAACAATTTTCAACTATAATCAAACAATTTTCAACTATAATCCAACAATTTTCAACTATAATCAACAATTTTTAACTATAATCCAACAATTTTCAACTATAATCCAACAATTTTCAACTAGAATCAAACAATTTCAACTATAATCAAACAATTTTCAACTATAATCAAACAATTTCAACTATAATCAAACAATTTTCAACTATAATCCAACAATTTTCAACTATAATCCAACAATTTTCAACTAGAATCAAACAATTTTCAACTATAATCCAACAATTTTCAACTAGAATCAAACAATTTCAACTATAATCAAACAATTTTCAACTATAATCAAACAATTTTCAACTATAATCAAACAATTTTCAACTATAATCCAACAATTTTCAACTAGAATCAAACAATTTCAACTATAATCCAACAATTTTCAACTATAATCAAACAATTTTCAACTATAATCCAACAATTTTCAACTATAATCAAACAATTTTCAACTATAATCAAACAATTTTCAACTATAATCTATCAATTTTCAACTATAATCCAACAATTTTCAACTATAATCAAACAATTTTCAACTATAATCAATCAATTTTCAACTATAATCAAACAATTTTCAACTATAATCCAACAATTTTCAACTATAATCAAACAATTTTCAACTATAATCCAACAATTTCCAACTATAGTCAAACAATTTTCAACTATAATCAACAATTTTCAACTATAATCCAACAAGTTTCAACTATAATCCAACAATTTTCAACTATAATCCAACAATTTTCAACTATAATCAACAATTTTCAACTATAATCAAACAATTTTCAACTATAATCCAACAATTTTCAACTATAATCAAACAATTTTCAACTATAATCAACAATTTTCAACTATAATCAAACAATTTTCAACTATAATCAAACAATTTTCAACTATAATCAAACAATTTTCAACTATAATCAAACAATTTTCAACTATAATCCAACAATTTTCAACTATAATCAACAATTTTTAACTATAATCCAACAATTTTCAACTATAATCCAACAATTTTCAACTAGAATCAAACAATTTCAACTATAATCAAACAATTTTCAACTATAATCAAACAATTTCAACTATAATCAAACAATTTTCAACTATAATCCAACAATTTTCAACTATAATCCAACAATTTTCAACTAGAATCCAACAATTTTCAACTATAATCCAACAATTTTCAACTAGAATCAAACAATTTCAACTATAATCAAACAATTTTCAACTATAATCCAACAATTTTCAACTATAATCAAACAATTTTCAACTATAATCCAACAATTTTCAACTATAATCAAACAATTTTCAACTATAATCCAACAATTTTCAACTATAATCCAACAATTTTCAACTAGAATCAAACAATTTCAACTATAATCAAACAATTTTCAACTATAATCAAACAATTTTCAACTATAATCAAACAATTTTCAACTATAATCCAACAATTTTCAACTATAATCCAACAATTTTCAACTATAATCCAACAATTTTCAACTATAATCCAACAATTTTCAACTAGAATCAAACATTTTCAACTATAATCCAACAATTTTCAACTAGGCAGGGCACATACTGGACCAACAACCTGAATCTCTTCCTCAACAGGTTTGACAAAAGTCTCAGACCCTCCTCTTCATACACCTCTGACTTCACCTGCTGAGGGAGGACCACCTGGACCAGGTGTTCTATCATGGATTGAGCAGGTGTGAGAAGAGTCACCTCAGATGATAGAAACCATCAGACCCTGAACACCCAGGGTCATCCAGAGGGTGACAACTCACCTGTACCTGGGTCACCTGAACAATAGACTGGACACTGACAACATTAATAACAAATGAGGACATGTTTGTGACACGACATATAATATCCTAATATTCTGGTGGTTGAAGATGCATTAAAAACATCTTAATAAAGGATAATAACAATAGTTTTTACAGGTTATGTGTTGATATAAAGTCCGGGATCAACATCTTGAGGACATTTTTTTCAATCGACCTCTAAATGTTCAGTAAAGTTCTTCATTCTTCAGTGGAAGAAGCAACTTTTCAAACGTTCCATGTTGCTCCTCACACACGAGCTCTCGCGCCAGATCTCGCGAGATCTCCCCTCGGGCAGGACGCTCCATTGCTCCATGATTATTAAGCAACAACAACACGAACCTTCAACCATCATGTTCGGCCCGGAGCTCGCTCCACGGGGACGACGAGTCTGAGCCACTGGCCCCGGTGGAGGTCGCGGGAGGGAAGGCCGGAGAAATGCAGGTGGAAAGAGAACAAAAACAGAGAACGTTGTGGTTCCAAGATGACTGGTTTATTAATAGCTCGTTATTTAGCTCGCCAGGCTAAGCTAACCGTTAGCTCGCACAAGCAGCCTCTGCTGACGTCAGAGCATCAAAGCCGTCCAGGTTGACGAGACGTTCCTGAGGCGGTGGTGCGAGGAAGGTTCTCACCGGGCGGCTACACGCGGGGGTCTGCGGGGGAAGACGCCCCGAGAGGGAGCGAGTCCCGTCGGATGTTGTTAGCCTGCTAGCTTGAGTTAGCATCGCTGCAATCTGAGCATTTTTCCCTCAGTCCCGGTGATAACGACACAGTCACGTGATGACGCGACGA
This sequence comes from Callionymus lyra, assembly GCF_982586985.1. Classification (NCBI taxonomy): domain Eukaryota; kingdom Metazoa; phylum Chordata; class Actinopteri; order Syngnathiformes; family Callionymidae; genus Callionymus; species Callionymus lyra. Next base: position 11,140 of record NW_028258924.1, read on the forward strand.
TAATAACCGTGCAGCTGATATTAACGACCGGATAATAAATGTTTCAATTACAAGTGTTAGTGTCACCAGGAGAAGGTTGATGAACTTGAACGACAGAACGATTTGTGTGGAATAAAACCTGAAGTTGTGTTTCCAGGCTCGTCTGGACGAGTGACGGACGCTGACGTCTGGATCGCTCTGGTCCGTCACAAGAATGTAGGCAGAAGCCCCGGGTCTGACCTCCACCTCACCATGGGCACCTAACCCGGGAGGGGTCGCATCGTCGCTCATCTGACCCACATGTGCCACTTGTCGAGGGTCAGCTGATCGTCTCGGATCCCTTCGTACACGATGAACGGCTCCCTGCTGACCCCCCCGAGCCCGCGGGCCGCTAGCTCCTCCCCCTTACCTCCGTCTCCCTCCCCGTCACCCTCTCCACCCTCGCCCTCTCTGCTGCCCGTCTCCCCTCGCCCGCCGCCGCTGCCGCCGCTGGTGAGCCCCCCACCTCAGACCCACGCCTCCTCGCTGTCCGACACGCCCACGCCCTCGCCCTCCCCTTGCTTGAGCTGGACCGAGTTCTGCGAGCTCCACGCCCGGGTCGCCGCCGGGGAATTCGCCCGCCACTTCCGGGCGTTCCTCCTGGAGAACCCCCACTACTCCCCGGACTCGGCCGCGGCCTTCTGCCGCCGCTTCACGGACCGCTTTGTCCGCCACTTCCAAAGCGAGCTGGACGGGGCGCTCCCGCTGACCTCAGGTCGGGAGGACATGGCGAGCTGGGCTCCCCAGTCCGACGCCACCTCCCTCGAAGAGGAGGCCGTCTCCCCGCTGTCCGGCGGCCTCGCCCTCCCGCCCGCCGGCGCCGCCTCATCTAAAACGGTACAGAATCGGCTGGCGATGGAGAGCCGGGTCAGCGGCGACCGGCTGGCGGACACGTACGCTCACGGTCAAGTCCTGCCGCCGTCCTCGTCCTCGTCCTGCTGCTCCTCGGTGGGCGGGAACAACGGGCGACGGGACGAGAGGACGGCGACGACGGCGCCGGGGAACGGGGAGGCGGCGACGGAGGAGGAGGACGGCTGGCTCCGGGGCGCCATGACGGGGGAGGACGTGGACGTGGAGGAGGGCGAGGAGTCGGCGGAGGCGGGCGAACCCTCCCTCTCGCCCCTGGCCACGCCCTCTGGCGTGAAAGGAGCCGGCACGCCCAACTCCAAGAACAAACTGAAGAAGCGTTTCTCGCTGCGCAGCGTTGGGCGGAGTGTGCGCGGCAGCATGCGCGGGATCCTGCACTGGCGCAGCTCCTCCAGCGACTCCACGCAGAGCCCGCTGCCCTCCAGCTACAGCTACACCATGGGGGTCCAGGACGCCCCCAAGAGGATCTCTGGGACGCAGCCCCCCACGCCCACCTCCTCCATGCCCGTGTCCCTGTCCATGCCGCTCTCCCTCCCGCACTCGTCCTCCTCCTCGCTGCCGCCCTCCTCCTCCAGCAGCGCCACCTCGCTGTCCGTGTCCGACCGCGACCGGCGGCGGAGCAACGGCGAGGGCGGCGAGAAGGAGAAGTGGAGCCAGCGGCTGGAGAAGCTAAGACTCACGCGCTCGCCGCCGCCCACGCTCACG
>NW_028258925.1:0-12000 GCF_982586985.1 Callionymus lyra
CCTCTTCAAAACTCAATTTTTTTTTTTTACCTCTTCAAAACTCCAACACTTTTTTTTTTTTACCTCTTCAAAACTCCAACATTGATTTTTTGTTCCTTTTTTTACCTCTTCAAAACTCCACAATTTTTTTTTTTTTTTTTTTTACCTCTTCAAAACTCCAATTTTTTTTTTTTTTACCTCTTCAAAACTCCAACATTGATTTTTTTTTTTTTTTTACCTCTTCAAAACTCCATTTTTTTTTTGTTTTACCTCTTCAAAACTCCAACATTGATTTTTTGTTCCTTTTTTTACCTCTTCAAAACTCCACAATTTTTTTTTTTTTTTTTTTTTACCTCTTCAAAACTCCAATTTTTTTTTTTTTTACCTCTTCAAAACTCCAATTTTTTTTTTTTTTTACCTCTTCAAAACTCCAACATTGATTTTTTTTTTTTTTTTTACCTCTTCAAAACTCCATTTTTTTTTTTTTTTACCTCTTCAAAACTCCACAATTTTTTTTTTTTTTTTTTTACCTCTTCAAAACTCAATTTTTTTTTTTTACCTCTTCAAAACTCCAATTTTTTTTTTTTTTACCTCTTCAAAACTCCAACTTTTTTTTTTTTTTTTTTACCTCTTCAAAACTCCAACATTTTTTTTTTTTTACCTCTTCAAAACTCCAACATTGATTTTTTGTTCCTTTTTTTACCTCTTCAAAACTCCACAATATTTTTTTTTTTTTTTTTTTACCCCTTCAAAACTCCAATTTTTTTTTTTTTTACCTCTTCAAAACTCCATTTTTTTTTTTTTTTTACCTCTTCAAAACTCCAACATTGATTTGTGTTCCTTTTTTTACCTCTTCAAAACTCCACAATTTTTTTTTTTTTTTTTTTTTACCTCTTCAAAACTCCAATTTTTTTTTTTTTTACCTCTTCAAAACTCCAATTTTTTTTTTTTTTTACCTCTTCAAAACTCCAACATTGATTTTTTTTTTTTTTTTTACCTCTTCAAAACTCAATTTTTTTTTTTTTTTTTTTTACCTCTTCAAAACTCCAACATTGATTTTTTGTTCCTTTTTTTACCTCTTCAAAACTCCACAATTTTTTTTTTTTTTTTTTTTACCCCTTCAAAACTCCAATTTTTTTTTTTTTTACCTCTTCAAAACTCCATTTTTTTTTTTTTTTACCTCTTCAAAACTCCAACATTGATTTGTGTTCCTTTTTTTACCTCTTCAAAACTCCACAATTTTTTTTTTTTTTTTTTTTTACCTCTTCAAAACTCCAATTTTTTTTTTTTTTACCTCTTCAAAACTCCAATTTTTTTTTTTTTTTACCTCTTCAAAACTCCAACATTGATTTTTTTTTTTTTTTTTACCTCTTCAAAACTCCATTTTTTTTTGTTTTACCTCTTCAAAACTCCAAATTTTTTTTTTTTTTTACCTCTTCAAAACTCCACAATTTTTTTTATTTTTTTTTTACCTATTCAAAACTCAATTTTTTTTTTTTACCTCTTCAAAACTCCAATTTTTTTTTTTTTTACCTCTTCAAAACTCCAACATTTTTTTTTTTTTACCTCTTCAAAACTCCATTTTTTTTTTTTTTTTACCTCTTCAAAACTCCATTTTTTTTTTGTTTTACCTCTTCAAAACTCCAAAATTTTTTTTTTTTTTACCTCTTCAAAACTCCACAATTTTTTTTTTTTTTTTTTTTTACCTCTTCAAAACTCCAACATTTTTTTTTTTTTTTACCTCTTCAAAACTCCACAATTTTTTTTTTTTTTTTTTTTTACCTCTTCAAAACTCCAATTTTTTTTTTTTTTACCTCTTCAAAACTCCACAATTTTTTTTTTTTTTTTTTTACCTCTTCAAAACTCCAATTTTTTTTTTTTACCTCTTCAAAACTCCACAATTTTTTTTTTTTTTTTTTTTACCCCTTCAAAACTCCATTTTTTTTTTTTTTACCTCTTCAAAACTCCATTTTTTTTTTTTTTTACCTCTTCAAAACTCCAACATTGATTTTTTGTTCCTTTTTTTACCTCTTCAAAACTCCACAATTTTTTTTTTTTTTTTTTTTTACCTCTTCAAAACTCCAACATTTTTTTTTTTTTTACCTCTTCAAAACTCCAACATTGATTTTTTGTTCCTTTTTTTACCTCTTCAAAACTCCACAATATTTTTTTTTACCCCTTCAAAACTCCAATTTTTTTTTTTTTACCTCTTCAAAACTCCAACGTTGATTTTTTGTTTCTTTTTTTACCTCTTCAAAACTCCAACATTGATTTTTTTTTTTTTTTTTACCTCTTCAAAACTCCATTTTTTTTTTGTTTTACCTCTTCAAAACTCCAAATTTTTTTTTTTTTTTACCTCTTCAAAACTCCACAATTTTTTTTTTTTTTTTTTTTTACCTCTTCAAAACTCCAACATTTTTTTTTTTTTTACCTCTTCAAAACTCCAACATTGATTTTTTGTTCCTTTTTTTACCTCTTCAAAACTCCACAATTTTTTTTTTTTTTTTTTTTACCTCTTCAAAACTCCAATTTTTTTTTTTTTACCTCTTCAAAACTCCACAATTTTTTTTTTTTTTTTTTTTACCTCTTCAAAACTCCAATTTTTTTTTTTTACCTCTTCAAAACTCCACAATTTTTTTTTTTTTTTTTTTTTTACCTCTTCAAAACTCCAATTTTTTTTTTTTTTACCTCTTCAAAACTCCAACATTGATTTTTTGTTCCTTTTTTTACCTCTTCAAAACTCCAACTTTTTTTTTTCTTTTTTTTTACCTCTTCAAAACTCCTAAGTTTTTCTTTTTTTTTTACCTCTTCAAAACTCCACAATTTTTTTTTTTTTTTTTTTTTTTTTACCTCTTCAAAACTCCAACATTTTTTTTTTTTTTTACCTCTTCAAAACTCCATTTTTTTTTTTTTTTACCTCTTCAAAACTCCAATTTTTTTTTTTTTTACCTCTTCAAAACTCCACAATTTTTTTTTATTTTTTTTTTACCTCTTCAAAACTCCATTTTTTTTTTTTACCTCTTCAAAACTCCAACATTGATTTTTTGTTCCTTTTTTTACCTCTTCAAAACTCCAATTTTTTTTTTTTTTTTTTTACCTCTTCAAAACTCCAACTTTTTTTTTTTTTTTTTTTTACCTCTTCAAAACTCCTAAGTTTTTCTTTTTTTTTTTACCTCTTCAAAACTCCACAATTTTTTTTTTTTTTACCTCTTCAAAACTCCAACATTTTTTTTTTTTTTTACCTCTTTAAAACTCAATTTTTTTTTTTTACCTCTTCAAAACTCCAATTTTTTTTTTTTTTACCTCTTCAAAACTCCAACTTTTTATTTTTTTTTACCTCTTCAAAACTCCAACATTGATTTTTTGTTCCTTTTTTTACCTCTTCAAAACTCCACAATTTTTTTTTTTTTTTTTTACCTCTTCAAAACTCCAATTTTTTTTTTTTTTACCTCTTCAAAACTCCACAATTTTTTTTTTTTTTTTTTTACCTCTTCAAAACTCCAACATTGATTTTTTGTTCCTTGTTTTACCTCTTCAAAACTCCAATTTTTTTTTTTTTTTTTTTACCTCTTCAAAACTCCAACTTTTTTTTTTTTTTTTTTTTACCTCTTCAAAACTCCAACATTGATTTTTTGTTCCTTTTTTTACCTCTTCAAAACTCCAACTTTTTTTTTTCTTTTTTTTTACCTCTTCAAAACTCCTAAGTTTTTCTTTTTTTTTTTACCTCTTCAAAACTCCACAATTTTTTTTTTTTTTTTTTTTTTTTACCTCTTCAAAACTCCAACATTTTTTTTTTTTTTTACCTCTTCAAAACTCCATTTTTTTTTTTTTTTACCTCTTCAAAACTCCAATTTTTTTTTTTTTTACCTCTTCAAAACTCCACAATTTTTTTTTATTTTTTTTTTACCTCTTCAAAACTCCATTTTTTTTTTTTACCTCTTCAAAACTCCAACATTGATTTTTTGTTCCTTTTTTTACCTCTTCAAAACTCCAATTTTTTTTTTTTTTTTTTTACCTCTTCAAAACTCCAACTTTTTTTTTTTTTTTTTTTTACCTCTTCAAAACTCCTAAGTTTTTCTTTTTTTTTTTACCTCTTCAAAACTCCACAATTTTTTTTTTTTTTTTTTTTTTTACCTCTTCAAAACTCCAACATTTTTTTTTTTTTTTACCTCTTTAAAACTCAATTTTTTTTTTTTACCTCTTCAAAACTCCAATTTTTTTTTTTTTTACCTCTTCAAAACTCCAACTTTTTATTTTTTTTTACCTCTTCAAAACTCCAACATTGATTTTTTGTTCCTTTTTTTACCTCTTCAAAACTCCACAATTTTTTTTTTTTTTTTTTACCTCTTCAAAACTCCAATTTTTTTTTTTTTTACCTCTTCAAAACTCCACAATTTTTTTTTTTTTTTTTTTACCTCTTCAAAACTCCAACATTGATTTTTTGTTCCTTGTTTTACCTCTTCAAAACTCCAATTTTTTTTTTTTTTTTTTTACCTCTTCAAAACTCCAATTTTTTTTTTTTTTTTTTTACCTCTTCAAAACTCCAACTTTTTTTTTTTTTTTTTTTACCTCTTCAAAACTCCATTTTTTTTTTTTTTTACCTCTTCAAAACTCCACAATTTTTTTTTTTTTTTTTTACCTCTTCAAAACTCAATTTTTTTTATTTTTTTTTTACCTCTTCAAAACTCCAACTTTTTTTTTTTTTTTTTTACCTCTTCAAAACTCCATTTTTTTTTTTTTTACCTCTTCAAAACTCCAACATTGATTTTTTGTTCCTTTTTTTACCTCTTCAAAACTCCACAATTTTTTTTTTTTTTTACCTCTTCAAAACACCAACTTTTTTTTTCTTTTTTTTTACCTCTTCAAAACTCCTAAATTTTTCATTTTTTTTTTACCTCTTCAAAACTCCACAATTTTTTTTTTTTTTTCACCTCTTCAAAACTCCAACATTTTTTTTTTTTTTTACCTCTTCAAAACTCCAACTTTTTTTTTTTTTTTACCTCTTCAAAACTCCAACATTTTTTTTTTTTTTACCTCTTCAAAACTCCAACATTGATTTTTTGTTCCTTTTTTTACCTCTTCAAACTCAATTTTTTTTTTTTACCTCTTCAAAACTCTACAATTTTTTTTTTTTTTTTTTTACCTCTTCAAAACTCCAACTTTTTTTTTTTTTTACCTCTTCAAAACTCCAACATTTTTTTTTTTTTTACCTCTTCAAAACTCCAACATTGATTTTTTGTTCCTTTTTTTACCTCTTCAAAACTCCAAATTTTTTTTTAAATTTTTTTTTACCTCTTCAAAACTCAATTTTTTTTTTACCTCTTCAAAACTCCATTTTTTTTTTTTTTTTTTTTTACCTCTTCAAAACTCCAACATTGATTTTTTGTTCCTTTTTTTACCTCTTCAAAACTCAATTTTTTTATTTTTTTTTTACCTCTTCAAAACTCCAACATTTTTTTTTTTTTTTACCTCTTCAAAACTCCAACATTGATTTTTTGTTCCTTTTTTTACCTCTTCAAAACTCCAAATTTTTTTTTTAATTTTTTTTTACCTCTTCAAAACTCAATTTTTTTTTTTTTTTTTTTTTACCTCTTCAAAACTCCAACATTGATTTTTTGTTCCTTTTTTTACCTCTTCAAAACTCAATTTTTTTTTGTTTTACCTCTTCAAAACTCCAATTTTTTTTTTTTTTTACCCCTTCAAAACTCCAATTTTTTTTTTTTTTACCTCTTCAAAACTCCATTTTTTTTTTTTTTTACCTCTTCAAAGCTCCAACATTGATTTTTTGTTCCTTTTTTTACATCTTCAAAACTCCACAATTTTTTTTTTTTTTTTTTTTACCTCTTCAAAACTCCAAATTTTTTTTTTTTTTTACCTCTTCAAACCTCCACAATTTTTTTTTTTTTTTTTTTACCTCTTCAAAACTCAATTTTTTTTTTTTACCTCTTCAAAACTCCAATTTTTTTTTTTTTACCTCTTCAAAACTCCAACTTTTTTTTTTTTTTTTTTACCTCTTCAAAACTCCAACATTGATTTTTTGTTCCTTTTTTTACCTCTTCAAAACTCAATTTTTTTTTTTTTTTTTTACCTCTTCAAAACTCCAACATTTTTTTTTTTTTTTACCTCTTCAAAACTCCAACATTGATTTTTTGTTCCTTTTTTTACCTCTTCAAAACTCCAAATTTTTTTTTAAATTTTTTTTTACCTCTTCAAAACTCAATTTTTTTTTTTTACCTCTTCAAAACTCCACAATTTTTTTTTTTTTTTTTACCTCTTCAAAACTCCATTTTTTTTTTTTTTTACCTCTTCAAAACTCCAACTTTTTTTTTTTTTTTACCTCTTCAAAACTCCAACATTGATTTTTTGTTCCTTTTTTTACCTCTTCAAAACTCCATTTTTTTTTGTTTTACCTCTTCAAAACTCCAAATTTTTTTTTTTTTTACCTCTTCAAAACTCCAACTTTTTTTTTTTTTTTTTTTACCTCTTCAAAACTCCAACATTTTTTTTTTTTTTACCTCTTCAAAACTCCAACATTGATTTTTTGTTCCTTTTTTTACCTCTTCAAAACTCCACAATTTTTTTTTTTTTTTTTTTTTACCTCTTCAAAACTCCAATTTTTTTTTTTTTTACCTCTTCAAAACTCCATTTTTTTTTTGTTTTACCTCTTCAAAACTCCAAATTTTTTTTTTTTTTTACCTCTTCAAAACTCCAACTTTTTTTTTTTTTTTTTTTACCTCTTCAAAACTCCAACATTGATTTTTTGTTCCTTTTTTTACCTCTTCAAAACTCCACAATTTTTTTTATTTTTTTTTTTTACCTCTTCAAAACTCCAACTTTTTTTTTTTTTTTTTTACCTCTTCAAAACTCCACAATTTTTTTTATTTTTTTTTTTTACCTCTTCAAAACTCCAACATTTTTTTTTTTTTACCTCTTCAAAACTCCAACATTGATTTTTTGTTCCTTTTTTTACCTCTTCAAAACTCCACAATTTTTTTTTTTTTTTTTTTTTACCTCTTCAAAACTCAAATTTTTTTTTTTTTTTTTCCTCTTCAAAACTCCAAATTTTTTTTTTTTTTTTTTTTACCTCTTCAAAACTCCAACTTTTTTTTTATTTCTTTTTACCTCTTCAAAACTCCTAAATTTTTATTTTATTTTTTTACCTCTTCAAAACTCCAACATTTTTTTTTTTTTTACCTCTTCAAAACTCCAACATTGATTTTTTGTTCCTTTTTTTACCTCTTCAAAACTCCACAATTTTTTTTATATATTTTTTTTACCTCTTCAAAACTCCAACTTTTTTTTTTTTTTTTACCTCTTCAAAACTCTACAATTTTTTTTTTTTTTTTTTACCTCTTCAAAACTCCAACTTTTTTTTTTTTTTACCTCTTCAAAACTCCAACTTTTTTTTTTTTTTTTTTACCTCTTCAAAACTCCAAAATTTTTTTTTTTTTTTTTTTTTTACCTCTTCAAAACTCCAACATTTTATTTTTTTTTACCTCTTCAAAACTCCAACATTGATTTTTTGTTCCTTTTTTTACCTCTTCAAAACTCCACAATTTTTTTTTTTTTTTTTTTTACCTCTTCAAAACTCCAACTTTTTTTTTTTTTTTTACCTCTTCAAAACTCTACAATTTTTTTTTTTTTTTTTTTTACCTCTTCAAAACTCCAACTTTTTTTTTTTTTACCTCTTCAAAACTCGAACTTTTTTTTTTTTTTTTTTACCTCTTCAAAACTCCAACATTGATTTTTTGTTCCTTTTTTTACCTCTTCAAAACTCCAAATTTTTATTTTTTTTTTTTTACCTCTTCAAAACTCCAAATTTTTTTTTTTTTTTTTTTACCTCTTCAAAACTCCACAATTTTTTTTTTTTTTTTTTTTTACCTCTTCAAAACTCCAACATTTTATTTTTTTTTACCTCTTCAAAACTCCAACATTGATTTTTTGTTCCTTTTTTTACCTCTTCAAAACTCCACAATTTTTTTTTTTTTTTTTACCTCTTCAAAACTCCACAATTTTTTTTTTTTTTTTTTACCTCTTCAAAACTCTACAATTTTTTTTTTTTTTTTTTTTACCTCTTCAAAACTCCAACTTTTTTTTTTTTTTTTTTACCTCTTCAAAACTCAAATTTTCTTTTTTTTTTTTCCTCTTCAAAACTCCAAATTTTTTTTTTTTTTTTTTTACCTCTTCAAAACTCCAACTTTTTTTTTTATTTCTTTTTACCTCTTCAAAACTCCTAAATTTTTATTTTATTTTTTTAACTCTTCAAAACTCCAACATTTTTTTTTTTTTTACCTCTTCAAAACTCCAACATTGATTTTTTGTTCCTTTTTTTACCTCTTCAAAACTCCACAATTTTTTTCATATATTTTTTTTACCTCTTCAAAACTCCAACTTTTTTTTTTTTTTTTTTACCTCTTCAAAACTCCACAATTTTTTTTTTTTTTTTTTTTACCTCTTCAAAACTCCAACATTTTATTTTTTTTTACCTCTTCAAAACTCCAACATTGATTTTTTGTTCCTTTTTTTACCTCTTCAAAACTCCACAATTTTTTTTTTTTTTTTTTACCTCTTCAAAACTCCAACTTTTTTTTTTTTTTTTTTACCTCTTCAAAACTCCACAATTTTTTTTATTTTTATTTTTTACCTCTTCAAAACTCCAACATTTTTTTTTTTTTTACCTCTTCAAAACTCCAACATTGATTTTTTGTTCCTTTTTTTACCTCTTCAAAACTCCACAATTTTTTTTTTTTTTTTTTTTACCTCTTCAAAACTCAAATTTTTTTTTTTTTTTTTCCTCTTCAAAACTCCAAATTTTTTTTTTTTTTTTTTTTTACCTCTTCAAAACTCCAATTTTTTTTTTAATTTCTTTTTACCTCTTCAAAACTCCTAAATTTTTATTTTATTTTTTTACCTCTTCAAAACTCCAACATTTTTTTTTTTTTTACCTCTTCAAAACTCCAACATTGATTTTTTGTTCCTTTTTTTACCTCTTCAAAACTCCACAATTTTTTTTATATATTTTTTTTACCTCTTCAAAACTCCAACTTTTTTTTTTTTTTTTACCTCTTCAAAACTCTACAATTTTTTTTTTTTTTTTTTTACCTCTTCAAAACTCCAACTTTTTTTTTTTTTTACCTCTTCAAAACTCCAACTTTTTTTTTTTTTTTTTTACCTCTTCAAAACTCCAAAATTTTTTTTTTTTTTTTTTTTTTACCTCTTCAAAACTCCAACATTTTATTTTTTTTTACCTCTTCAAAACTCCAACATTGATTTTTTGTTCCTTTTTTTACCTCTTCAAAACTCCACAATTTTTTTTATTTTTTTTTTTACCTCTTCAAAACTCCAACTTTTTTTTTTTTTTTTTACCTCTTCAAAACTCCACAATTTTTTTTATTTTTTTTTTTTACCTCTTCAAAACTCCAACATTTTTTTTTTTTTTTACCTCTTCAAAACTCCAACATTGATTTTTTGTTCCTTTTTTTACCTCTTCAAAACTCCACAATTTTTTTTTTTTTTTTTTTTTACCTCTTCAAAACTCAATTTTTTTTTTTTTTTTTCCTCTTCAAAACTCCAAATTTTTTTTTTTTTTTTTTTACCTCTTCAAAACTCCAACTTTTTTTTTATTTCTTTTTACCTCTTCAAAACTCCTAAATTTTTATCTTATTTTTTTACCTCTTCAAAACTCCAACATTTTTTTTTTTTTTACCTCTTCAAAACTCCAACATTGATTTTTTGTTCCTTTTTGTACCTCTTCAAAACTCCACAATTTTTTTTATATATTTTTTTTACCTCTTCAAAACTCCAATTTTTTTTTTTTTTTTACCTCTTCAAAACTCTACAATTTTTTTTTTTTTTTTTTTTACCTCTTCAAAACTCCAACTTTTTTTTTTTTTACCTCTTCAAAACTCCAACTTTTTTTTTTTTTTTTTACCTCTTCAAAACTCCAAAATTTTTTTTTTTTTTTTTTTACCTCTTCAAAACTCCAACATTTTATTTTTTTTTACCTCTTCAAAACTCCAACATTGATTTTTTGTTCCTTTTTTTACCTCTTCAAAACTCCAACTTTTTTTTTTTTTACCTCTTCAAAACTCTACAATTTTTTTTTTTTTTTTTTTTTACCTCTTCAAAACTCCAACTTTTTTTTTTTTTTTTTACCTCTTCAAAACTCCAACATTGATTTTTTGTTCCTTTTTTTACCTCTTCAAAACTCCACAATTTTTTTTATTTATTTTTTTTACCTCTTCAAAACTCCAACTTTTTTTTTTTTTTTTTACCTCTTCAAAACTCCAACATTGATTTTTTGTTCCTTTTTTTACCTCTTCAAAACTCATTTTTTTTTAATTTTTTTTTACCTCTTCAAAACTCCATTTTTTTTTTTTACCTCTTCAAAACTCAAATTTTCTTTTTTTTTTTACCTCTTCAAAACTCCAACTTTTTTTTTTTTTTTTTTACCTCTTCAAAACTCCAAAATTTTTTTTTTTTTTTTTTTTTTACCTCTTCAAAACTCCAACATTTTATTTTTTTTTACCTCTTCAAAACTCCAACATTGATTTTTTGTTCCTTTTTTTACCTCTTCAAAACTCCACAATTTTTTTTATTTTTTTTTTTACCTCTTCAAAACTCCAACTTTTTTTTATTTTTTTTTTACCTCTTCAAAACTCCACAATTTTTTTTATTTTTTTTTTTTACCTCTTCAAAACTCCAACATTTTTTATTTTTTTTACCTCTTCAAAACTCCAAATTTTTTTTTTTTTTTTTACCTCTTCAAAACTCCAAATTTTTTTTTTTTTTTTTACCTCTTCAAAACTCCACAATTTTTTTTATTTTTTTTTTTTACCTCTTCAAAACTCCAACATTTTTTTTTTTTTTACCTCTTCAAAACTCCAACATTGATTTTTTGTTCCTTTTTTTACCTCTTCAAAACTCCACAATTTTTTTTTTTTTTTTTACCTCTTCAAAACTCCAACTTTTTTTTTTTTTTTTTACCTCTTCAAAACTCCACAATTTTTTTTATTTTTATTTTTTACCTCTTCAAAACTCCAACATTTTTTTTTTTTTACCTCTTCAAAACTCCAACATTGATTTTTTGTTCCTTTTTTTACCTCTTCAAAACTCCACAATTTTTTTTTTTTTTCTTTTTACCTCTTCAAAACTCAAATTTTTTTTTTTTTTTTCCTCTTCAAAACTCCAATTTTTTTTTTTTTTTTTTTTTTACCTCTTCAAAACTCCAATTTTTTTTTTATTTCTTTTTACCTCTTCAAAACTCCTAAATTTTTATTTTATTTTTTTACCTCTTCAAAACTCCAACATTTTTTTTTTTTTTACCTCTTCAAAACTCCAACATTGATTTTTTGTTCCTTTTTTTACCTCTTCAAAACTCCACAATTTTTTTTATATATTTTTTTTACCTCTTCAAAACTCCAACTTTTTTTTTTTTTTTTACCTCTTCAAAACTCTACAATTTTTTTTTTTTTTTTTTTACCTCTTCAAAACTCCAACTTTTTTTTTTTTTACCTCTTCAAAACTCCAACTTTTTTTTTTTTTTTTTTACCTCTTCAAAACTCCAAAATTTTTTTTTTTTTTTTTTTTTACCTCTTCAAAACTCCAACATTTTATTTTTTTTTACCTCTTCAAAACTCCAACATTGATTTTTTGTTCCTTTTTTTACCTCTTCAAAACTCATTTTTTTTTAATTTTTTTTTTACCTCTTCAAAACTCCATTTTTTTTTTTTTACCTCTTCAAAACTCAAATTTTCTTTTTTTTTTTTCCTCTTCAAAACTCCAACTTTTTTTTTATTTCTTTTTACCTCTTCAAAACTCCTAAATTTTTATTTTATTTTTTTAACTCTTCAAAACTCCAACATTTTTTTTTTTTTTACCTCTTCAAAACTCCAACATTGATTTTTTGTTCCTTTTTTTACCTCTTCAAAACTCCACAATTTTTTTTATATATTTTTTTTACCTCTTCAAAACTCCAACTTTTTTTTTTTTTTTTTTACCTCTTCAAAACTCCACAATTTT
>NW_028258926.1:5000-12000 GCF_982586985.1 Callionymus lyra
AGTGGGAGGATCCCAGCTCACCTGGACCGAGGTCGAGGACAGAGCTTCTGCCCTGAGAGACTCCACCCTGTTGGACACCTGGACTGAAGGACCAGAGACACAGCAGAGTTTGAACCAACAACCTTTTCTTTCCTAGCGAAGGTTCGTTTGAGTGACAGACACGAGTCACTGACAACATTTCGTGAGAAGATGCTGCTCAAACTCTCCAGCTACACATTCATCCTCGACCTCAACTGTCATGACCTTGAGCTGTGTCATGGTTAAGGTCATGACCTTGAGCTGTGTCATGGTCACGGTCATGACCTTGGGCTGTGTCACGGTCACAGTCATGACAGCTGAAGGTCACGTCATGACGACAGAAGGAAGGTGATGCGTCTTACGGTCTGGTTTGGTGGTGATCCTCAGCGGGGCTGACCTCTGACCCGCCCCATCCTGGTTGTAGGCCATGACCCTGAAGCTGTAGGTGTCCTCGGGCTTCAGGTTGGACACGGTCAGCTCCAGAGACTCGGGTTCGGACACGTTGACCGAGCGTTCCCTGAGACACATGAAGGTGTTGAAGATCAGATCCTGGCATCACTGAGATGATCCTCAGACGTCTGACGTCATCTTCAACCTGAGGATAACCATCATCTCAACATGTTGAGAGAACGTGGACAGAAAGATCTCAACGTTGATGATGTTCATCACCACAGAAGGAGGAGGACGATGGTGGTGGAAGAAGTTCTCTGTCAGGAGGAGGCAGCGAGAAGGACCAGGTCAGTCTTGACCAACAGAGGTCACGGTGGGAGAACATTGGAAGGAGGAGGTGGAGCTCGAGGGACGTGTGGTCCATGGAAGCAAGGACTTCATCAGAGCCACCTACGACCTCCTTCCAACACCAACACATCTCCATCAGTGGGTTGGTGAGGAACCTGATCTCCGTGCTCCAGACCAGCCTCTCTCGGCACCTTCTCACGGGTTAACAAGTCCCAACCACTGCCAACATCTACCCTCACCTACCAGGACCTTCATCTGTGAAGGAGCTACAGCGACCAGGGTCTAAAGCATCAGAGAGATACCAGTGGCAGATGCTCCCTCCAGATCCACCACCACCTTGAGACCTAAGGTGGAGCTCTGGTCCTTCTCTGAAGAAGGTTTACATCATTGAGGAAACATCCCTGCACAGCTGCTGAAGCACAACATCGCGGCTGGAACACAGAAGTGGAGGTCAGAGGAGGTATCAGCCTGTAGCGCCACCTCTGGTGGAAAAGTATAGAGATGAAGGTTGAAACCAGAGCAACTGACGATGCGTCTCGGATTTAACTTATTACTAGTTACTAGTTACTACTTACTACTTACCACTTACCACTTACCACTAACTACTTACTACTAACTACTAACTACGTACTACTTACTACTTACTACTTACTACTTACTACTAACTACTTACTACTTACTAATAACTACTTACTACTTACTACTAACTACTTACTACTTACTACTAACTGCTTACTACTTACTACTTACTACTTACTACTAACTACTTACTGCTTACTACTTACTACTTACTACTAACTACTTACTGCTTACTACTTACTACTTACTACTTACTACTTACTACTAACTACTTACTACTAACTACTTACTACTTACTAATCACTGCTTACTACTTACTACTTAATACTTACTACTAACTACTAACTACTTACTACTTACTACTAACTGCTTACTACTTACTACTTACTACTTACTACTTACCACTAACTACTTACTACTTACTACTTACTACTAACTACTTACTGCTTACTACTTACCACTAACTACTTACTACTTACTACTTACCACTAACTACTTACTACTTACTACTAACTACTTACTGCTTACTGCTTACTACTTACTACTTACTACTTACTACTTACTACTTACTACTTAACACTAACTACTTACTACTTACTACTAACTACTTACTACTTACTACTTACTACTAACTACTTACTACTAACTACTTACTACTTACTAATCACTGCTTACTACTTACTACTAACTACTTACCACTAACTACTTACTACTTACAACTTACTACTTACTACTTACAACTTACAACTTACAACTTACTACTTACAAATCACTGCTTACTACTTACTACTTACTACTTACTACTTAATACTAACTACTTACTACTTACTACTAACTGCTTACTACTTACTACTTACTACTTACAACTTACTACTTACTACTTACTACTTACTACTTACAACTTACAACTTACAACTTACTACTTACTACTAACTACTTACTACTTACTACTAACTACTTACTAATTACTACTTACTACTAACTACTTACTACTGACTACTAACTACTTACTACTTACTACTTACTACTAACTACTTACTACTTACTACTTACTACTTACTACTAACTACTTACTACTAACTACTTACTACTTACTACTTACTACTTACCACTAACTACTTACAACTTACTACTTACTACTTACTACTTACAACTTACAACTTACAACTTACTACTTACTACTTACTACTAACTACTTACTACTTACTACTTACTACTTACTACTAACTACTTACAACTTACTACTTACCACTAACTACTTACAACTTACTACTTACTACTTACAACTTACTACTTACTACTTACAACTTACAACTTACAACTTACAACTTACTACTAACTACTTACTACTAACTACTTACTACTTACTACTTACTACTTACTACTTACTACTTACCACTAACTACTTACAACTTACTACTTACCACTAACTACTTACAACTTACTACTTACTACTTACAACTTACAACTTACAACTTACTACTTACTACTTACTACTAACTACTTACTACTTACTACTTACTACTTACTACTTACCACTAACTACTTACAACTTACTACTTACCACTAACTACTTACAACTTACTACTTACCACTAACTACTTACTACTTACTACTTACTACTTACCACTAACTACTTACAACTTACTACTTACCACTAACTACTTACAACTTACTACTTACTACTTACAACTTACAACTTACAACTTACTACTTACTACTAACTACTTACTACTTACTACTAACTACTTACTAATTACTACTTACTACTAACTACTTACTACTGACTACTAACTACTTAATACTTACTACTAACTACTTACTACTTACTACTTACTACTTACTACTGACTACTAACTACTTACTACTTACTACTAACTACTTACTACTTACTACTAACTACTTACTACTTACTACTTACTACTTACTACTTACAAATTACAACTTATTCTCCAATATTCACCAGTTTTTTGCAGGTGACCATATATGAACATCCTGTGTTTTTTTAATCTGCCGTTGAAGGTCATGTTTCTCATCCATACAGTCGTTGAAGATCAACTGGATTTGAGTCTTAATCTATTTTTAATTTTCTCTCTTCGTTCGGTGATGAGATCCTCAGAGATCATCGACCCTCAGAGATCGTAGTTCCTCAGAGATCGTAGATCCTCTGAGATCGTAGATCCTCTGAGATCGTAGATCCTCTGAGATCGTAGATCCTTGTAGATCCTCAGAGATCGTAGTTCCTCAGAGATTGTAGATCCTCTGAGATCGTAGATCCTTGTAGATCCTCAGAGATCGTAGATCCTTGTAGATCCTCAGAGATCGTAGATCCTTGTAGATCCTCAGAGATCGTAGTTCCTCAGAGATCGTAGATCCTCAGAGATCGTAGTTCCTCAGAGATCGTAGATCCTCTGAGATCGTAGATCCTCAGAGATCCTCAGAGATCGTAGATCCTTGTAGATCCTCAGAGATCGTAGATCCTCAGAGATCCTCAGAGATCGTAGATCCTTGTAGATCCTCAGAGATCGTAGATCATCTGAGATCGTAGTTCCTCAGAGATCGTAGTTCCTCAGAGATCGTAGATCCTCTGAGATCGTAGTTCCTCTGAGATCGTAGTTCCTCAGAGATCGTAGATCATCTGAGATCGTAGATCATCTGAGATCGTAGTTCCTCAGAGATCGTAGATCATCTGAGATCGTAGTTCCTCAGAGATCGTAGATCCTCAGAGATCGTAGTTCCTCAGAGATCGTAGATCATCTGAGATCGTAGTTCCTCAGAGATCGTAGATCCTCAGAGATCGTAGTTCCTCAGAGATCGTAGATCCTCTGAGATCGTAGTTCCTCAGAGATCGTAGATCCTCAGAGATCGTAGATCCTCAGAGATCGTAGTTCTTCAGAGATCGTAGATCCTCAGAGATCGTAGTTCCTCAGAAATCGTAGTTCCTCAGAGATAATAGATCCTCAGAGATCGTAGATCCTTGTAGATCCTCAGAGATCGTAGTTCCTCAGAGATCGTAGATCCTCATAGATCGTAGTTCCTCAGAGATCGTAGATCCTCAGAGATCGTAGATCCTTGTAGTTCCTCAGAGATCGTAGATCCTTGTAGATCCTCAGAGAACGTAGTTCCTCAGAGATCGTAGATCCTCAGAGATCGTAGATCCTCAGAGATCGTAGATCCTCAGAGATCGTGTAGTTCCTCAGAGATCGTAGATCCTCAGAGATCGTAGATCCTTGTAGTTCCTCAGAGATCGTAGATCCTTGTAGATCCTCAGAGATCGTAGTTCCTCAGAGATCGTAGATCCTCAGAGATCGTAGATCCTCAGAGATCGTAGTTCCTCAGAGATCGTAGATCCTTGTAGTTCCTCAGAGATCGTAGATCCTCAGAGATCGTAGATCCTCAGAGATCGTAGATCCTCAGAGATCGTAGTTCTTCAGAGATCGTAGATCCTCAGAGATCGTAGTTCCTCAGAAATCGTAGTTCCTCAGAGATAATAGATCCTCAGAGATCGTAGATCCTTGTAGATCCTCAGAGATCGTAGTTCCTCAGAGATCGTAGATCCTCATAGATCGTAGTTCCTCAGAGATCGTAGATCCTCAGAGATCGTAGATCCTTGTAGTTCCTCAGAGATCGTAGATCCTTGTAGATCCTCAGAGAACGTAGTTCCTCAGAGATCGTAGATCCTCAGAGATCGTAGATCCTCAGAGATCGTAGATCCTCAGAGATCGTAGTTCCTCAGAGATCGTAGATCCTCAGAGATCGTAGATCCTTGTAGTTCCTCAGAGATCGTAGATCCTTGTAGATCCTCAGAGATCGTAGTTCCTCAGAGATCGTAGATCCTCAGAGATCGTAGATCCTCAGAGATCGTAGTTCCTCAGAGATCGTAGATCCTCAGAGATCGTAGATCCTCAGAGATCGTAGATCCTTGTAGTTCCTCAGAGATCGTAGATCCTCAGAGATCGTAGTTCCTCAGAGATCGTAGTTCCTCAGAGATCGTAGATCCTCGTAGATCTTCAGAGATCATAGATCCTCAGAGATCGTAGATCCTCGTAGATCTTCAGAGATCATAGATCCTCAGAGATCATAGATCCTCAGAGATCGTAGTTCCTCAGAGATCGTAGATCCTCAGAGATCGTTGATCCTCAGAGATCGTAGATCCTCAGAGATCGTAGATCCTCAGAGATCGTAGTTCCTCAGAGATCGTAGATCCTCAGAGATCGTAGATCCTCAGAGATCGTAGATCCTCAGAGATCGTAGTTCCTCAGAGATCGTAGATCCTCAGAGATCGTAGATCGTCAGAGATCGTAGATCCTTGTAGTTCCTCAGAGATCGTAGATCCTCAGAGATCGTAGATCCTCAGAGATCGTAGATCCTCAGAGATCGTAGATCCTCAGAGATCGTAGATCCTTGTAGTTCCTCAGAGATCGTAGATCCTCAGAGATCGTAGATCCTCAGAGATCGTAGTTCCTCAGAGATCGTAGATCCTCAGAGATCGTAGATACTCAGAGATCGTAGATCCTTGTAGTTCCTCAGAGATCGTAGATCCTCAGAGATCGTAGTTCCTCAGAGATCGTAGATCCTCAGAGATCGTAGATCCTCAGAGATCGTAGATCCTTGTAGTTCCTCAGAGATCGTAGATCCTCAGAGATCGTAGTTCCTCAGAGATCGTAGATCCTCAGAGATCGTAGATCTTCAGAGATCATAGATCCTCAGAGATCGTAGATCCTCAGAGATCGTAGATCCTCAGAGATCGTAGTTCCTCAGAGATCGTAGTTCCTCAGAGATCGTAGATCCTCAGAGATCGTAGATCCTCAGAGATCGTAGATCCTCAGAGATCGTAGATCCTCGTTCTGTGACTCAGAGATCGTAGATCCTCGTAGATCTTCAGAGATCATAGATCCTCAGAGATCGTAGATCTTCAGAGATCGTAGATCCTCGTAGATCTTCAGAGATCGTAGATCCTCAGAGATCGTAGATCCTCAGAGATCGTAGATCCTCAGAGATCATCTGGAGACACTTTTACTTCCACAACATTCAAATCCACACGACGACAAATAAACGTTTGTTTCAAATGAAAAAATACAAGAAAAAAATGAGTTTGGCATCAAAAAAGATTTTTGAGGAAATAAAGTTTTTTGATTAAAGGATGAGAAAATATTTGCAGAAACGTCTCGTCGTCACAAAGCAAATAATAATAATAAAAATATTTAAATCCTAAAGACGAACCTGTCGACTCCTTCCCGCGAGTAGAAGACGCCGTACGTCTGACAGGTCCTCCAGGCGCCTCCGGGGGGCGCCAGCTGAGGCGCACGAAGCGGCTGGACACTAGGACAGGGAGCAGGTCTTGAGGGGCAGAGGGGAGGGACACGCCCGGGCTGGGGGTCACTGGGGGGTCAGAGGAGGAGGTGTCAGTCAAAGGGGAGCCAGAGGGAGCAGGTGGGTCAGGAGGAGGTGTGGCTCTAGTCTGAGTGGGTGTGGCCTCTGTGTCACAAACCAATCGGACGGAGGAAGGTGGAGGGAGGAGGGAGGAGGGAGGAAGGTGGAGGGAGGAGGGAGGGAGAGGAGGAGGGAGGAGGGAGGAGGGAGGAGGGAGGAAGGTGGAGGGAGGAGGGAGGAGGGAGGAGGGAGGAGGGAGGAAGGTGGAGGGAGGAAGAGGGGAGGAAGAAAG
>NW_028258927.1:0-11231 GCF_982586985.1 Callionymus lyra
CTTCAAAACTCCACAATTTTTTTTTTTTTTTTTACCTCTTCAAAACTCCAACATTTTTTTTTTTTTTACCTCTTCAAAACTCCAACATTGATTTTTTGTTCTTTTTTCTACCTCTTCAAAACTCCACAATTTTTTTTATTTTTTTTTTTTACCTCTTCAAAACTCCAATTTTTTTTTTTTACCTCTTCAAAACTCCAACATTGATTTTTTGTTCCTTTTTTTACCTCTTCAAAACTCAATTTTTTTTTTTTTTTTTTACCTCTTCAAAACTCCAACTTTTTTTTTTTTTTTACCTCTTCAAAACTCTACAATTTTTTTTTTTTTTTTTTTTTACCTCTTCAAAACTCCAACTTTTTTTTTTTTTTACCTCTTCAAAACTCCAACTTTTTTTTTTTTTTTTTTTACCTCTTCAAAACTCCAACATTGATTTTTTGTTCCTTTTTTACCTCTTCAAAACTCTACAATTTTTTTTATTTTTTTTTTTTACCTCTTCAAAACTCCAACTTTTTTTTTTTTTTTACCTCTTCAAAACTCTACAATTTTTTTTTTTTTTTTTTTCCTCTTCAAAACTCCAACTTTTTTTTTTTTTTTTACCTCTTCAAAACTCCAACTTTTTTTTTTTTTTTTACCTCTTCAATACTCCAACATTTTTTTTTTTTTTACCTCTTCAAAACTCCAACATTGATTTTTTGTTCCTTTTTCTACCTCTTCAAAACTCCACAATTTTTTTTATTTTTTTTTTTTACCTCTTCAAAACTCCAACATTTTTTTTTTTTACCTCTTCAAAACTCCAACATTGATTTTTTGTTCCTTTTTTTACCTCTTCAAAACTCAATTTTTTTTTTTTTTTTTACCTCTTCAAAACTCCAACTTTTTTTTTTTTTTTTACCTCTTCAAAACTCTACAATTTTTTTTTTTTTTTTTTTACCTCTTCAAAACTCCAACTTTTTTTTTTTTTTACCTCTTCAAAACTCCAACTTTTTTTTTTTTTTTTTTTACCTCTTCAAAACTCCAACATTGATTTTTTGTTCCTTTTTTTACCTCTTCAAAACTCCACAATTTTTTTTTTTTTTTTTTTTTACCTCTTCAAAACTCCAACATTTTTTTTTTTCTACCTCTTCAAAACTCCAAATTTTTTTTTTTTTTACCTCTTCAAAACTCCTAAATTTTTTTTTTTTTTTTTTACCTCTTCAAAACTCCAACTTTTTTTTTTTTTTTACCTCTTCAAAACTCCACAAATTTTTTTATATTTTTTTTACCTCTTCAAAACTCCACAATTTTTTATTTATTTTTTTTACCTCTTCAAAACTCCAACATTGATTTTTTGTTCCTTTTTTTACCTCTCCAAAACTCCAAATTTTTTTTTTTTTTTTTTACCTCTTCAAAACTCCAACTTTTTTTTTTTTTTTTTACCTCTTCAAAACTCTACAATTTATTTTTTTTTTTTTTTTACCTCTTCAAAACTCCAACTTTTTTTTTTTTTTACCTCTTCAAAACTCCAACATTGATTTTTTGTTCCTTTTTTTACATCTTCAAAACTCCAAATTTTTTTTACCTCTTCAAAACTCCAACTTTTTTTTTTTTTTTACCTCTTCAAAACTCTACAATTTTTTTTTTTTTTTTTTACCTCTTCAAAACTCTACAATTTTTTTTTTTTTTTTTTTTTACCTCTTCAAAACTCCAACTTTTTTTTTTTTTTTTACCTCTTCAAAACTCTACAATTTTTTTTTTTTTTTTTTTTACCTCTTCAAAACTCCAACTTTTTTTTTTTTTACCTCTTCAAAACTCCAACTTTTTTTTTTTTTTTTTTTACCTCTTCAAAACTCCAACATTGATTTTTTGTTCCTTTTTTTACCTCTTCAAAACTCCACAATTTTTTTTTTTTTTTTTTTTTACCTCTTCAAAACTCCAACATTTTTTTTTTTTTTACCTCTTCAAAACTCCAACATTGATTTTTTGTTCTTTTTTCTACCTCTTCAAAACTCCACAATTTTTTTTATTTTTTTTTTTTACCTCTTCAAAACTCCAATTTTTTTTTTTACCTCTTCAAAACTCCAACATTGATTTTTTGTTCCTTTTTTTACCTCTTCAAAACTCAATTTTTTTTTTTTTTTTTACCTCTTCAAAACTCCAACTTTTTTTTTTTTTTTTACCTCTTCAAAACTCTACAATTTTTTTTTTTTTTTTTTTTTACCTCTTCAAAACTCCAACTTTTTTTTTTTTTTACCTCTTCAAAACTCCAACTTTTTTTTTTTTTTTTTTTACCTCTTCAAAACTCCAACATTGATTTTTTGTTCCTTTTTTACCTCTTCAAAACTCTACAATTTTTTTTTTTTTTTTTTTTACCTCTTCAAAACTCCAACTTTTTTTTTTTTTTTTACCTCTTCAAAACTCTACAATTTTTTTTTTTTTTTTTTTCCTCTTCAAAACTCCAAATTTTTTTTTTTTTTTTACCTCTTCAAACTCCAACTTTTTTTTTTTTTTTTACCTCTTCAATACTCCAACATTTTTTTTTTTTTTACCTCTTCAAAACTCCAACATTGATTTTTTGTTCCTTTTTCTACCTCTTCAAAACTCCACAATTTTTTTTATTTTTTTTTTTACCTCTTCAAAACTCCAACATTTTTTTTTTTTACCTCTTCAAAACTCCAACATTGATTTTTTGTTCCTTTTTTTACCTCTTCAAAACTCAATTTTTTTTTTTTTTTTTACCTCTTCAAAACTCCAACTTTTTTTTTTTTTTTTACCTCTTCAAAACTCTACAATTTTTTTTTTTTTTTTTTTTACCTCTTCAAAACTCCAACTTTTTTTTTTTTTTACCTCTTCAAAACTCCAACTTTTTTTTTTTTTTTTTTTACCTCTTCAAAACTCCAACATTGATTTTTTGTTCCTTTTTTTACCTCTTCAAAACTCCACAATTTTTTTTTTTTTTTTTTTTACCTCTTCAAAACTCCAACATTTTTTTTTTTTACCTCTTCAAAACTCCAAATTTTTTTTTTTTTTACCTCTTCAAAACTCCTAAATTTTTTTTTTTTTTTTTTTACCTCTTCAAAACTCCAACTTTTTTTTTTTTTTTACCTCTTCAAAACTCCACAAATTTTTTTATATTTTTTTTACCTCTTCAAAACTCCACAATTTTTTATTTATTTTTTTTACCTCTTCAAAACTCCAACATTGATTTTTTGTTCCTTTTTTTACCTCTCCAAAACTCCAAATTTTTTTTTTTTTTTTTTACCTCTTCAAAACTCCAACTTTTTTTTTTTTTTTTTACCTCTTCAAAACTCTACAATTTATTTTTTTATATTTTTTTTACCTCTTCAAAACTCCAACTTTTTTTTTTTTTTACCTCTTCAAAACTCCAACATTGATTTTTTGTTCCTTTTTTTACCTCTCCAAAACTCCAAATTTTTTTTTTTTTTTTTACCTCTTCAAAACTCCAACTTTTTTTTTTTTTTTTACCTCTTCAAAACTCTACAATTTTTTTTTTTTTTTTTACCTCTTCAAAACTCTACAATTTTTTTTTTTTTTTTTTTTTACCTCTTCAAAACTCCAACTTTTTTTTTTTTTTTTACCTCTTCAAAACTCTACAATTTTTTTTTTTTTTTTTTTACCTCTTCAAAACTCCAACTTTTTTTTTTTTTTTACCTCTTCAAAACTCTACAATTTTTTTTTTTTTTTTTTACCTCTTCAAAACTCTACAATTTTTTTTTTTTTTTTTTTTTACCTCTTCAAAACTCCAACTTTTTTTTTTTTTTTTACCTCTTCAAAACTCTACAATTTTTTTTTTTTTTTTTTTTTACCTCTTCAAAACTCCAACTTTTTTTTTTTTTACCTCTTCAAAACTCCAACTTTTTTTTTTTTTTTTTTTACCTCTTCAAAACTCCAACATTGATTTTTTGTTCCTTTTTCTACCTCTTCAAAACTCCACAATTTTTTTTTTTTTTTTTTTTTACCTCTTCAAAACTCCAACTTTTTTTTTTTTACCTCTTCAAAACTCCAACATTGATTTTTTGTTCCTTTTTTTACCTCTTCAAAACTCAATTTTTTTTTTTTTTTTTACCTCTTCAAAACTCTACAATTTTTTTTTTTTTTTTTTTTTACCTCTTCAAAACTCCAACTTTTTTTTTTTTTTTTACCTCTTCAAAACTCTACAATTTTTTTTTTTTTTTTTTTACCTCTTCAAAACTCCAAATTTTTTTTTTTTTTTTACCTCTTCAAAACTCCAACTTTTTTTTTTTTTTTTTTTACCTCTTCAAAACTCCAACATTGATTTTTTGTTCCTTTTTTTACCTCTTCAAAACTCCACAATTTTTTTTTTTTTTTTTTTTACCTCTTCAAAACTCCAACATTTTTTTTTTTTTTACCTCTTCAAAACTCCAACATTGATTTTTTGTTCCTTTTTCTACCTCTTCAAAACTCCACAATTTTTTTTATTTTTTTTTTTTACCTCTTCAAAACTCCAACTTTTTTTTTTTTACCTCTTCAAAACTCCAACATTGATTTTTTGTTCCTTTTTTTACCTCTTCAAAACTCAATTTTTTTTTTTTTTTTTTACCTCTTCAAAACTCCAACATTGATTTTTTGTTCCTTTTTTTACATCTTCAAAACTCCAAATTTTTTTTTTTTTTTTTACCTCTTCAAAACTCCAACTTTTTTTTTTTTTTTACCTCTTCAAAACTCTACAATTTTTTTTTTTTTTTTTTTACCTCTTCAAAACTCCACAATTTTTTTTATTTTTTTTTTTACCTCTTCAAAACTCCAACTTTTTTTTTTTTACCTCTTCAAAACTCCAACATTGATTTTTTGTTCCTTTTTTTACCTCTTCAAAACTCAATTTTTTTTTTTTTTTTACCTCTTCAAAACTCCAACATTGATTTTTTGTTCCTTTTTTTACATCTTCAAAACTCCAAATTTTTTTTTTTTTTTTTACCTCTTCAAAACTCCAACTTTTTTTTTTTTTTTACCTCTTCAAAACTCTACAATTTTTTTTTTTTTTTTTTTACCTCTTCAAAACTCCACAATTTTTTTTATTTTTTTTTTTTACCTCTTCAAAACTCCAACTTTTTTTTTTTTACCTCTTCAAAACTCCAACATTGATTTTTTGTTCCTTTTTTTACCTCTTCAAAACTCAATTTTTTTTTTTTTTTTACCTCTTCAAAACTCCAACTTTTTTTTTTTTTTTACCTCTTCAAAACTCTACAATTTTTTTTTTTTTTTTTTTTACCTCTCCAAAACTCCAACTTTTTTTTTTTTTTTTTACCTCTTCAAAACTCTACAATTTTTTTTTTTTTTTTTTTACCTCTTCAAAACTCCAACTTTTTTTTTTTTTTTTTTTACCTCTTCAAAACTCCAACATTGATTTTTTGTTCCTTTTTTTACCTCTTCAAAACTCCACAATTTTTTTTTTTTTTTTTTTTTACCTCTTCAAAACTCCAACATTTTTTTTTTTTTTACCTCTTCAAAACTCCAACATTGATTTTTTGTTCTTTTTTCTACCTCTTCAAAACTCCACAATTTATTTATTTTTTTTACCTCTTCAAAACTCCAACTTTTTTTTTTTTTTTTACCTCTTCAAAACTCTACAATTTTTTCTTTTTTTTTTTTACCTCTTCAAAACTCCAACATTGATTTTTTGTTCCTTTTTTTACCTCTTCAAAACTCAATTTTTTTTTTTTTTTTTTACCTCTTCAAAACTCCAACTTTTTTTTTTTTTTACCTCTTCAAAACTCCAACATTGATTTTTTGTTCCTTTTTTTACATCTTCAAAACTCCAAATTTTTTTTTTTTTTTTTTACCTCTTCAAAACTCCAACTTTTTTTTTTTTTTACCTCTTCAAAACTCTACAATTTTTTTTTTTTTTTTTTTACCTCTTCAAAACTCCACAATTTTTTTTATTTTTTTTTTTTACCTCTTCAAAACTCCAACTTTTTTTTTTTTACCTCTTCAAAACTCCAACATTGATTTTTTGTTCCTTTTTTTACCTCTTCAAAACTCAATTTTTTTTTTTTTTTTTACCTCTTCAAAACTCCAACATTGATTTTTTGTTCCTTTTTTTACATCTTCAAAACTCCAAATTTTTTTTTTTTTTTTTTACCTCTTCAAAACTCCAACTTTTTTTTTTTTTTTACCTCTTCAAAACTCTACAATTTTTTTTTTTTTTTTTTTACCTCTTCAAAACTCCACAATTTTTTTTATTTTTTTTTTTTACCTCTTCAAAACTCCAACTTTTTTTTTTTTACCTCTTCAAAACTCCAACATTGATTTTTTGTTCCTTTTTTTACCTCTTCAAAACTCAATTTTTTTTTTTTTTTTACCTCTTCAAAACTCCAACTTTTTTTTTTTTTTTACCTCTTCAAAACTCTACAATTTTTTTTTTTTTTTTTTTACCTCTCCAAAACTCCAACTTTTTTTTTTTTTTTTTACCTCTTCAAAACTCTACAATTTTTTTTTTTTTTTTTTACCTCTTCAAAACTCCAACTTTTTTTTTTTTTTTTTTTACCTCTTCAAAACTCCAACATTGATTTTTTGTTCCTTTTTTTACCTCTTCAAAACTCCACAATTTTTTTTTTTTTTTTTTTTACCTCTTCAAAACTCCAACATTTTTTTTTTTTTACCTCTTCAAAACTCCAACATTGATTTTTTGTTCTTTTTTCTACCTCTTCAAAACTCCACAATTTATTTATTTTTTTTACCTCTTCAAAACTCCAACTTTTTTTTTTTTTTTTACCTCTTCAAAACTCTACAATTTTTTCTTTTTTTTTTTACCTCTTCAAAACTCCAACATTGATTTTTTGTTCCTTTTTTTACCTCTTCAAAACTCAATTTTTTTTTTTTTTTTTTACCTCTTCAAAACTCCAACTTTTTTTTTTTTTTACCTCTTCAAAACTCCAACATTGATTTTTTGTTCCTTTTTTTACATCTTCAAAACTCCAAATTTTTTTTTTTTTTTTTTTTTACCTCTTCAAAACTCCAACTTTTTTTTTTTTTTTACCTCTTCAAAACTCTACAATTTTTTTTTTTTTTTTTTTACCTCTTCAAAACTCCAAATTTTTTTTTTTTTTTTACCTCTTCAAAACTCTACAATTTTTTTTTTTTTTTTTTTTTACCTCTTCAAAACTCCAACTTTTTTTTTTTTTACCTCTTCAAAACTCCAACTTTTTTTTTTTTTTTTTTACCTCTTCAAAACTCCAACATTGATTTTTTGTTCCTTTTTTTACCTCTTCAAAACTCCACAATTTTTTTTTTTTTTTTTTTTACCTCTTCAAAACTCCAACATTTTTTTTTTTTTTACCTCTTCAAAACTCCAACATTGATTTTTTGTTCTTTTTTCTACCTCTTCAAAACTCCACAATTTTTTTTTTTTTTTTTTTTACCTCTTCAAAACTCCAACATTGATTTTTTGTTCCTTTTTTTACCTCTTCAAAACTCAATTTTTTTTTTTTTTTTTTACCTCTTCAAAACTCCAACTTTTTTTTTTTTTTTTTACCTCTTCAAAACTCTACAATTTTTTTTTTTTTTTTTTTTTACCTCTTCAAAACTCCAACTTTTTTTTTTTTTTACCTCTTCAAAACTCCAACTTTTTTTTTTTTTTTTTTACCTCTTCAAAACTCCAACATTGATTTTTTGTTCCTTTTTTACCTCTTCAAAACTCTACAATTTTTTTTTTTTTTTTTTTTACCTCTTCAAAACTCCAACTTTTTTTTTTTTTTTACCTCTTCAAAACTCTACAATTTTTTTTTTTTTTTTTTTACCTCTTCAAAACTCCAATTTTTTTTTTTTTTTTTACCTCTTCAAAACTCCAACTTTTTTTTTTTTTTTACCTCTTCAAAACTCCAACATTTTTTTTTTTTTACCTCTTCAAAACTCCAACATTGATTTTTTGTTCCTTTTTCTACCTCTTCAAAACTCCACAATTTTTTTTATTTTTTTTTTTACCTCTTCAAAACTCCAACTTTTTTTTTTTTTACCTCTTCAAAACTCCAACTTTTTTTTTTTTTTTTACCTCTTCAAAACTCTACAATTTTTTTTTATTTTTTTTTTTACCTCTTCAAAACTCCAACTTTTTTTTTTTTTTACCTCTTCAAAACTCCAACTTTTTTTTTTTTTTTTTTACCTCTTCAAAACTCCAACATTGATTTTTTGTTCCTTTTTTTACCTCTTCAAAACTCCACAATTTTTTTTTTTTTTTTTTTTACCTCTTCAAAACTCCAACATTTTTTTTTTTTTACCTCTTCAAAACTCCAAATTTTTTTTTTTTTTACCTCTTCAAAACTCCTAAATTTTTTTTTTTTTTTTTTTACCTCTTCAAAACTCCAACTTTTTTTTTTTTTTTACCTCTTCAAAACTCCACAAATTTTTTTATATTTTTTTTACCTCTTCAAAACTCCACAATTTTTTATTTATTTTTTTTACCTCTTCAAAACTCCAACATTGATTTTTTGTTCCTTTTTTTACCTCTCCAAAACTCCAAATTTTTTTTTTTTTTTTTACCTCTTCAAAACTCCAACTTTTTTTTTTTTTTTTTACCTCTTCAAAACTCTACAATTTATTTTTTTTTTTTTTTTACCTCTTCAAAACTCCAACTTTTTTTTTTTTTTACCTCTTCAAAACTCCAACATTGATTTTTTGTTCCTTTTTTTACATCTTCAAAACTCCAAATTTTTTTTTTTTTTTTTTTACCTCTTCAAAACTCCAACTTTTTTTTTTTTTTTACCTCTTCAAAACTCTACAATTTTTTTTTTTTTTTTTTTACCTCTTCAAAACTCCAAATTTTTTTTTTTTTTTACCTCTTCAAAACTCCAACTTTTTTTTTTTTTTTTACCTCTTCAAAACTCTACAATTTTTTTTTTTTTTTTTTTTTACCTCTTCAAAACTCCAACTTTTTTTTTTTTTACCTCTTCAAAACTCCAACTTTTTTTTTTTTTTTTTTTACCTCTTCAAAACTCCAACATTGATTTTTTGTTCCTTTTTTTACCTCTTCAAAACTCCACAATTTTTTTTTTTTTTTTTTTTTACCTCTTCAAAACTCCAACATTTTTTTTTTTTTTACCTCTTCAAAACTCCAACATTGATTTTTTGTTCCTTTTTCTACCTCTTCAAAACTCCACAATTTTTTTTATTTTTTTTTTTACCTCTTCAAAACTCCAACTTTTTTTTTTTTACCTCTTCAAAACTCCAACATATTTTTTGTTCCTTTTTTTACCTCTTCAAAACTCAATTTTTTTTTTTTTTTTTTACCTCTTCAAAACTCCAACATTGATTTTTTGTTCCTTTTTTTACATCTTCAAAACTCCAAATTTTTTTTTTTTTTTTTACCTCTTCAAAACTCCAACTTTTTTTTTTTTTTTACCTCTTCAAAACTCTACAATTTTTTTTTTTTTTTTTTTACCTCTTCAAAACTCCACAATTTTTTTTATTTTTTTTTTTTACCTCTTCAAAACTCCAACTTTTTTTTTTTTACCTCTTCAAAACTCCAACATTGATTTTTTGTTCCTTTTTTTACCTCTTCAAAACTCAATTTTTTTTTTTTTTTTACCTCTTCAAAACTCCAACATTGATTTTTTGTTCCTTTTTTTACATCTTCAAAACTCCAAATTTTTTTTTTTTTTTTTACCTCTTCAAAACTCCAACTTTTTTTTTTTTTTTACCTCTTCAAAACTCTACAATTTTTTTTTTTTTTTTTTTTACCTCTTCAAAACTCCACAATTTTTTTTATTTTTTTTTTTTACCTCTTCAAAACTCCAACTTTTTTTTTTTTACCTCTTCAAAACTCCAACATTGATTTTTTGTTCCTTTTTTTACCTCTTCAAAACTCAATTTTTTTTTTTTTTTTACCTCTTCAAAACTCCAACTTTTTTTTTTTTTTACCTCTTCAAAACTCCACAAATTTTTTTATATTTTTTTACCTCTTCAAAACTCCACAATTTTTTATTTATTTTTTTTACCTCTTCAAAACTCCAACATTGATTTTTTGTTCCTTTTTTTACCTCTCCAAAACTCCAAATTTTTTTTTTTTTTTTTACCTCTTCAAAACTCCAACTTTTTTTTTTTTTTTTACCTCTTCAAAACTCTACAATTTATTATTATTTTTTTTTTACCTCTTCAAAACTCCAACTTTTTTTTTTTTTTTTTACCTCTTCAAAACTCTACAATTTTTTTTTTTTTTTTTTACCTCTTCAAAACTCCAACTTTTTTTTTTTTTTTACCTCTTCAAAACTCTACAATTTTTTTTATTTTTTTTTTTACCTCTCCAAAACTCCAACTTTTTTTTTTTTTTTTACCTCTTCAAAACTCTACAATTTTTTTTTTTTTTTTTTACCTCTTCAAAACTCCAACTTTTTTTTTTTTTTTTTTACCTCTTCAAAACTCCAACATTGATTTTTTGTTCCTTTTTTTACCTCTTCAAAACTCCACAATTTTTTTTTTTTTTTTTTTTACCTCTTCAAAACTCCAACATTTTTTTTTTTTTACCTCTTCAAAACTCCAACATTGATTTTTTGTTCTTTTTTCTACCTCTTCAAAACTCCACAATTTATTTATTTTTTTTACCTCTTCAAAACTCCAACTTTTTTTTTTTTACCTCTTCAAAACTCCAACATTAATTTTTTGTTCCTTTTTTTACCTCTTCAAAACTCAATTTTTTTTTTTTTTTTTACCTCTTCAAAACTCCAACTTTTTTTTTTTTTTACCTCTTCAAAACTCCAACATTGATTTTTTGTTCCTTTTTTTACATCTTCAAAACTCCAAATTTTTTTTTTTTTTTTTTACCTCTTCAAAACTCCAACTTTTTTTTTTTTTTACCTCTTCAAAACTCTACAATTTTTTTTTTTTTTTTTTACCTCTTCAAAACTCCAAATTTTTTTTTTTTTTTTACCTCTTCAAAACTCCAACTTTTTTTTTTTTTTTTACCTCTTCAAAACTCTACAATTTTTTTTTTTTTTTTTTTTTACCTCTTCAAAACTCCAACTTTTTTTTTTTTTACCTCTTCAAAACTCCAACTTTTTTTTTTTTTTTTTTTACCTCTTCAAAACTCCAACATTGATTTTTTGTTCCTTTTTTTACCTCTTCAAAACTCCACAATTTTTTTTTTTTTTTTTTTTACCTCTTCAAAACTCCAACATTTTTTTTTTTTTACCTCTTCAAAACTCCAACATTGATTTTTTGTTCTTTTTTCTACCTCTTCAAAACTCCACAATTTTTTTTTTTTTTTTTTTTACCTCTTCAAAACTCCA
>NW_028258928.1:0-11187 GCF_982586985.1 Callionymus lyra
CAAAACTCCAACATTGATTTTTTGTTCCTTTTTTTACCTCTTCAAAACTCCAACTTTTTTTTTTTTTACCTCTTCAAAACTCAATTTTTTTTTTTTTTTTTTTTACCTCTTCAAAACTCCAACATTGATTTTTTGTTCCTTTTTTTACCTCTTCAAAACTCCAAATTTTATTTTATTTTTTTTTACCTCTTCAAAACTCCAAATTTTTTTTTTTTTTTTACCTCTTCAAAACTCCAACTTTTTTTTTTTTACCTCTTCAAAACTCCAAATTTTTTTATTTTTTTTTTAACCTCTTCAAAACTCCAACTTTTTTTTTTTTTTTACCTCTTCAAAACTCTACAATTTTTTTTTTTTTTTTTTTTTTACCTCTTCAAAACTCCAACTTTTTTTTTATTTTACCTCTTCAAAACTCCAACTTTTTTTTTTTTTTTTTTACCTCTTCAAAACTCCAACATTGATTTTTTGTTCCTTTTTTTACCTCTTCAAAACTCCAACTTTTTTTTTTTTTACCTCTTCAAAACTCAATTTTTTTTTTTTTTTTTTACCTCTTCAAAACTCCAACATTGATTTTTTGTTCCTTTTTTTACCTCTTCAAAACTCCAAATTTTTTATTTTTTTTTACCTCTTCAAAACTCCAATTTTTTTTTACCTCTTCAAAACTCCAACTTTTTTTTTTTTTTTTACCTCTTCAAAACTCCAACTTTTTTTTTTTTTTTTACCTCTTCAAAACTCAATTTTTTTTTTTTTTTTTTTTACCTCTTCAAAACTCCAACATTGATTTTTTGTTCCTTTTTTTACCTCTTCAAAACTCCAAATTTTATTTTATTTTTTTTTACCTCTTCAAAACTCCAAATTTTTTTTTTTTTTTTTACCTCTTCAAAACTCCAACTTTTTTTTTTTTTACCTCTTCAAAACTCCAAATTTTTTTATTTTTTTTTTAACCTCTTCAAAACTCCAACTTTTTTTTTTTTTTTTACCTCTTCAAAACTCTACAATTTTTTTTTTTTTTTTTTTTTTACCTCTTCAAAACTCCAACTTTTTTTTTATTTTACCTCTTCAAAACTCCAACTTTTTTTTTTTTTTTTTTACCTCTTCAAAACTCCAACATTGATTTTTTGTTCCTTTTTTTACCTCTTCAAAACTCCAACTTTTTTTTTTTTTACCTCTTCAAAACTCAATTTTTTTTTTTTTTTTTTTTACCTCTTCAAAACTCCAACATTGATTTTTTGTTCCTTTTTTTACCTCTTCAAAACTCCAACTTTTTTTTTTTTTTTTACCTCTTCAAAACTCCAAATTTTTTTTTTTTTTTTACCTCTTCAAAACTCCAACTTTTTTTTTTTTTACCTCTTCAAAACTCCAACTTTTTTTTTTTTTTTTTTTACCTCTTCAAAACTCCAACATTGATTTTTTGTTCCTTTTTTTACCTCTTCAAAACTCCAACTTTTTTTTTTTTTTTTTTTTACCTCTTCAAAACTCCAACATTGATTTTTTGTTCCTTTTTTTACCTCTTCAAAACTCAATTTTTTTTTATTTTTTTTTACCTCTTCAAAACTCCAACATTTTTTTTTTTTACCTCTTCAAAACTCAATTTTTTTTTTTTTTTTTTATCTCTTCAAAACTCCAACATTTTTTTTTTTTTACCTCTTCAAAACTCCACAAATTTTTTTATATTTTTTTTACCTCTTCAAAACTCCACAATTTTTTATTTATTTTTTTTACCTCTTCAAAACTCCAACATTGATTTTTTGTTCCTTTTTTTACCTCTTCAAAACTCCACAATTTTTTTTTTTTTTTTTTTTTACCTCTTCAAAACTCATTTATTTTATTTTTTTTTTACCTCTTCAAAACTCCAACTTTTCTTTTTTTTTTTACCTCTTCAAAACTCCACAATTTTTTTTTTTTTTTTTTTTTACCTCTTCAAAACTACAACTTTTTTTTTTTTTTACCTCTTCAAAACTCCAACTTTTTTTTTTTTTTTTTTACCTCTTCAAAACTCCAACTTTTTTTTTTTTACCTCTTCAAAACTCCAACGTTGATTTTTTGTTCCTTTTTTTACCTCTTCAAAACTCCACAATTTTTTTTTATTTTTCTTTTACCTCTTCAAAACTCCACAATTTTTTTTTTTTTTTTTTTTTACCTCTTCAAAACTCCAACATTTTTTTTTTTTTTACCTCTTCAAAACTCCAACATTGATTTTTTGTTCCTTTTTTTACCTCTTCAAAACTCCAACTTTTTTTTTTTTTTTACCTCTTCAAAACTCAATTTTTTTTTATTTATTTTTTTACCTCTTCAAAACTCCAACATTGATTTTTTGTTCCTTTTTTTACCTCTTCAAAACTCCTAAATTTTTTATTTTTTTTTACCTCTTCAAAACTCCAACTTTTTTTTTTTTTTTACCTCTTCAAAACTCCACAATTTTTTTTATTTATTTTTTTTACCTCTTCAATACTCCAAATTTTTTTTTTTTTTACCTCTTCAAAACTCCAACATTTTTTTTTTTTTTACCTCTTCAAAACTCCAACATTGATTTTTTGTTCCTTTTTTTACCTCTTCAAAACTCCAACTTTTTTTTTCTTTTTACCTCTTCAAAACTCAATTTTTTTTTATTTTTTTTTTTACCTCTTCAAAACTCCAACATTGATTTTTTGTTCCTTTTTTTACCTCTTCAAAACTCCTAAATTTTTTATTTTTTTTTACCTCTTCAAAACTCCACAATTTTTTTTATTTATTTTTTTTACCTCTTCAAAACTCCAACTTTTTTTTTTTTTTTTTTTTACCTCTTCAAAACTCCATTTTTTTTTTTTTTTACCTCTTCAAAACTCCAACATTGATTTTTTGTTCCTTTTTTTTACCTCTTCAAAACTCTATTTTTTTTTATTTTTTTTTTTATCTCTTCAAAACTCCAACATTGATTTTTTGTTCCTTTTTTTACCTCTTCAAAACTCCAACATTTTTTTTTTTTACCTCTTCAAATCTCTACAATTTTTTTTTTTTTTTTTTTTTACCTCTTCAAAACTCCAACATTTTTTTTTTTTTTACCTCTTCAAAACTCCAACATTGATTTTTTGTTCCTTTTTTTACCTCTTCAAAACTCCACATTTTTTTTTATTTTTTTTTTTTACCTCTTCAAAACTCCAACTTTTTTATTTTTTTTTACCTCTTCAAAACTCTACAATTTTATTTTTTTATTTTTTTACCTCTTCAAAACTCCAACATTGATTTTTTGTTCCTTTTTTTACCTCTTCAAAACTCCAACTTTTTTTTTTTTTTTACCTCTTCAAAACTCCAACATTGATTTTTTGTTCCTTTTTTTACCTCTTCAAAACTCAATTTTTTTTTATTTTTTTTTTACCTCTTCAAAACTCCAACATTGATTTTTTGTTCCTTTTTTTACCTCTTCAAAACTCCAAATATTTTTTTTTTTTTTTTTTTACCTCTTCAAAACTCTTTTTTTTTTTTTTTTACCTCTTCAAAACTCCAACTTTTTTTTTTTTTTTACCTCTTCAAAACTCCACAATTTTTTTTATTTATTTTTTTTACCTCTTCAATACTCCAAATTTTTTTTTTTTTTACCTCTTCAAAACTCCAACATTTTTTTTTTTTTTACCTCTTCAAAACTCCAACATTGATTTTTTGTTCCTTTTTTTACCTCTTCAAAACTCCAACTTTTTTTTTCTTTTTACCTCTTCAAAACTCAATTTTTTTTTATTTTTTTTTTTACCTCTTCAAAACTCCAACATTGATTTTTTGTTCCTTTTTTTACCTCTTCAAAACTCCTAAATTTTTTATTTTTTTTTACCTCTTCAAAACTCCACAATTTTTTTTATTTATTTTTTTTACCTCTTCAAAACTCCAACTTTTTTTTTTTTTTTTTTTACCTCTTCAAAACTCCACAATTTTTTTTATTTATTTTTTTTACCTCTTCAATACTCCAAATTTTATTTTTTTTTACCTCTTCAAAACTCCACAATTTTTTTTTTTTTTTTTTTACCTCTTCAAAACTCCACAATTTTTTTTTTTTTTTTTTTACCTCTTCAAAACTCCATTTTTTTTTTTTTTTACCTCTTCAAAACTCCAACTTTTTTTTTTTTTTACCTCTTCAAAACTCCAACTTTTTTTTTTTTTTTTTTTACCTCTTCAAAACTCCAACATTGATTTTTTGTTCCTTTTTTTACCTCTTCAAAACTCAATTTTTTTTTTTTTTTTTACCTCTTCAAAACTCCAACATTGATTTTTTGTTCCTTTTTTTACCTCTTCAAAACTCCACATTTTTTTTTATTTTTTTTTTTTACCTTTTCAAAACTCCAACTTTTTTATTTTTTTTTACCTCTTCAAAACTCTACAATTTTATTTATTTATTTTTTTACCTCTTCAAAACTCCAACATTGATTTTTTGTTCCTTTTTTTACCTCTTCAAAACTCCAACTTTTTTTTTTTTTTTACCTCTTCAAAACTCCAACATTGATTTTTTGTTCCTTTTTTTACCTCTTCAAAACTCAATTTTTTTTTATTTTTTTTTTACCTCTTCAAAACTCCAACATTGATTTTTTGTTCCTTTTTTTACCTCTTCAAAACTCCAAATATTTTTTTTTTTTTTTTTTTACCTCTTCAAAACTCTTTTTTTTTTTTTTTACCTCTTCAAAACTCCAACTTTTTTTTTTTTTTACCTCTTCAAAACTCCAAATTTTTTTTTTTTTTTTTTTTACCTATTCAAAACTACAACTTTTTTTTTTTTTACCTCTTCAAAACTCCAACTTTTTTTTTTTTTTTTTTACCTCTTCAAAACTCCAACTTTTTTTTTTTTACCTCTTCAAAACTCCAACATTGATTTTTTGTTCCTTTTTTTACCTCTTCAAAACTCCACAATTTTTTTTAATTTTTTTTTTACCTCTTCAAAACTCCAACTTTTTATTTTTTTTTACCTCTTCAAAACTCTAAAATTTTTTTTTTTTTTTTTTTTACCTCTTCAAAACTCCAACATTTTTATTTTTTTTTACCTCTTCAAAACTCTACAATTTTTTTTTTTTTTTTTTTACCTCTTCAAAACTCCAACATTTTTTTTATTTTTTACCTCTTCAAAACTCCAACATTGATTTTTTGTTCCTTTTTTTACCTCTTCAAAACTCCAACTTTTTTTTTTTTTTTACCTCTTCAAAACTCAATTTTTTTTATTTTTTTTTTTACCTCTTCAAAACTCCAACATTGATTTTTTGTTCCTTTTTTTACCTCTTCAAAACTCCTAAATTTTTTTTTTTTTTTTACCTCTTCAAAACTCCAACTTTTTTTTTTTTTTTACCTCTTCAAAACTCCACATTTTCTTTATTTATTTTTTTTACCTCTTCAATACTCCAAATTTTTTTTTTTTTACCTCTTCAAAACTCCACAATTTTTTTTATATATTTTTTTTACCTCTTCAAAACTCCAACTTTTTTTTTTTTTTTTTTTTACCTCTTCAAAACTCCACAATTTTTTTTATTTATTTTTTTTACCTCTTCAATACTCCAAATTTTATTTTTTTTTACCTCTTCAAAACTCCACAATTTTTTTTATATATTTTTTTTACCTCTTCAAAACTCCAACTTTTTTTTTTTTTTTTTTTTACCTCTTCAAAACTCCACAATTTTTTTTATTTATTTTTTTTACCTCTTCAATACTCCAAATTTTTTTTTTTTTACCTCTTCAAAACTCCACAATTTTTTTTTTTTTTTTTTTTACCTCTTCAAAACTCCAACATTTTTTTTTTTTTTTACCTCTTCAAAACTCCAACATTGATTTTTTGTTCCTTTTTTTACCTCTTCAAAACTGATTTTTTTTTAATTTTTTTTTTATCTCTTCAAAACTCCAACATTGATTTTTTGTTCCTTTTTTTACCTCTTCAAAACTCCAAATTATTATTTTTTTTTTTTTTTTACCTCTTCAAAACTCCAACATTTTTTTTTTTTTTTACCTCTTCAAAACTCCAACATTGATTTTTTGTTCCTTTTTTTACCTCTTCAAAACTCCACATTTTTTTTTATTTTTTTTTTTTACCTCTTCAAAACTCCAACTTTTTATTTTTTTTTACCTCTTCAAAACTCTACAATTTTTTTTTTTTTTTTTTTACCTCTTCAAAACTCCATTTTTTTTTTTTTACCTCTTCAAAACTCCAACATTGATTTTTTGTTCCTTTTTTTACCTCTTCAAAACTCCAACTTTTTTTTTTTTTTTACCTCTTCAAAACTCCAACATTGATTTTTTGTTCCTTTTTTTACCTCTTCAAAACTCAATTTTTTTTAAAATTTTTTTTTACCTCTTCAAAACTCCAACATTGATTTTTTGTTCCTTTTTTTACCTCTTCAAAACTCCAACTTTTTTTTTTTTTTTACCTCTTCAAAACTCCACAATTTTTTTTTTTTTTTTTTTTTACCTCTTCAAAACTCCAACTTTTTTTTTTTTTACCTCTTCAAAACTCCAACTTTTTTTTTTTTTTTACCTCTTCAAAACTCCAACTTTTTTTTTTTTTACCTCTTCAAAACTCCAACTTTTTTTTTTTTTACCTCTTCAAAACTCAATTTTTTTTTTATTTTTTTTTACCTCTTCAAAACTCCAACTTTTTTTTTTTTTTTACCTCTTCAAAACTCCACAATTTTTTTTTTTTTTTTTTTTACCTCTTCAAAACTCCAACTTTTTTTTTTTTTACCTCTTCAAAACTCCAACTTTTTTTTTTTTTTTACCTCTTCAAAACTCCAACTTTTTTTTTTTTTTACCTCTTCAAAACTCCAACTTTTTTTTTTTTTACCTCTTCAAAACTCAATTTTTTTTTTATTTTTTTTTACCTCTTCAAAACTCCACAATTTTTTTTTTTTTTTTTTTACCTCTTCAAAACTCCAACATTTTTTTTTTTTTTTACCTCTTCAAAACTCCAACATTGATTTTTTGTTCCTTTTTTTACCTCTTCAAAACTGATTTTTTTTTAATTTTTTTTTTATCTCTTCAAAACTCCAACATTGATTTTTTGTTCCTTTTTTTACCTCTTCAAAACTCCAAATTTTTTTTTTTTTTTTTTTACCTCTTCAAAACTCCAACATTTTTTTTTTTTTTTACCTCTTCAAAACTCCAACATTGATTTTTTGTTCCTTTTTTTACCTCTTCAAAACTCCACATTTTTTTTTATTTTTTTTTTTACCTCTTCAAAACTCCAACTTTTTATTTTTTTTTACCTCTTCAAAACTCTACAATTTTTTTTTTTTTTTTTTTACCTCTTCAAAACTCCATTTTTTTTTTTTTACCTCTTCAAAACTCCAACATTGATTTTTTGTTCCTTTTTTTACCTCTTCAAAACTCCAACTTTTTTTTTTTTTTTACCTCTTCAAAACTCCAACATTGATTTTTTGTTCCTTTTTTTACCTCTTCAAAACTCAATTTTTTTTAAAATTTTTTTTTACCTCTTCAAAACTCCAACATTGATTTTTTGTTCCTTTTTTTACCTCTTCAAAACTCCAACTTTTTTTTTTTTTTTACCTCTTCAAAACTCCACAATTTTTTTTTTTTTTTTTTTTTACCTCTTCAAAACTCCAACTTTTTTTTTTTTTACCTCTTCAAAACTCCAACTTTTTTTTTTTTTTTACCTCTTCAAAACTCCAACTTTTTTTTTTTTTTACCTCTTCAAAACTCCAACTTTTTTTTTTTTTACCTCTTCAAAACTCAATTTTTTTTTTATTTTTTTTTACCTCTTCAAAACTCCAACATTGATTTTTTGTTCCTTTTTTTACCTCTTCAAAACTCCAAATTTTATTTTATTTTTTTTTACCTCTTCAAAACTCCAAATTTTTTTTTTTTTTTTTACCTCTTCAAAACTCCAACTTTTTTTTTTTTTACCTCTTCAAAACTCCAAATTTTTTTTTTTTTTTTTTAACCTCTTCAAAACTCCAACTTTTTTTTTTTTTTTTACCTCTTCAAAACTCTACAATTTTTTTTTATTTTTTTTTTTACCTCTTCAAAACTCCAACATTGATTTTTTGTTCCTTTTTTTACCTCTTCAAAACTCCTAAATTTTTTTTTTTTTTTTACCTCTTCAAAACTCCACATTTTTTTTATTTATTTTTTTTACCTCTTCAATACTCCAAATTTTTTTTTTTTTTTTTTTTTTACCTCTTCAAAACTCCAACTTTTTTTTTTTTTTTACCTCTTCAAAACTCCACAATTTTTTTTTTTTTTTTTTTTACCTCTTCAAAACTCCAACTTTTTTTTTTTTTACCTCTTCAAAACTCCAACTTTTTTTTTTTTTTTACCTCTTCAAAACTCCAACTTTTTTTTTTTTTTTACCTCTTCAAAACTCCAACTTTTTTTTTTTTTTACCTCTTCAAAACTCAATTTTTTTTTTATTTTTTTTTACCTCTTCAAAACTCCAACATTGATTTTTTGTTCCTTTTTTTACCTCTTCAAAACTCCAAATTTTATTTTATTTTTTTTTACCTCTTCAAAACTCCAAATTTTTTTTTTTTTTTTTTTACCTCTTCAAAACTCCAACTTTTTTTTTTTTTACCTCTTCAAAACTCCAAATTTTTTTTTTTTTTTTTAACCTCTTCAAAACTCCAACTTTTTTTTTTTTTTTTACCTCTTCAAAACTCTACAATTTTTTTTTATTTTTTTTTTTTACCTCTTCAAAACTCCAACATTGATTTTTTGT
Organism: Callionymus lyra; assembly: GCF_982586985.1. Taxonomy (NCBI): domain Eukaryota; kingdom Metazoa; phylum Chordata; class Actinopteri; order Syngnathiformes; family Callionymidae; genus Callionymus; species Callionymus lyra. The sequence goes on from NW_028258928.1 coordinate 8,669, forward strand.
TCCTTTTTTTACCTCTTCAAAACTCCTAAATTTTTTTTTTTTTTTTACCTCTTCAAAACTCCAACTTTTTTTTTTTTTTTACCTCTTCAAAACTCCACATTTTTTTTATTTATTTTTTTTACCTCTTCAATACTCCAAATTTTTTTTTTTTTACCTCTTCAAAACTCCACAATTTTTTTTATATATTTTTTTTACCTCTTCAAAACTCCAACTTTTTTTTTATTTTTCTTTTACCTCTTCAAAACTCCACAATTTTTTTTTTTTTTTTTTTTTTACCTCTTCAAAACTCCAACTTTTTTTTTTTTTTACCTCTTCAAAACTCCAACATTGATTTTTTGTTCCTTTTTTTACCTCTTCAAAACTCCAACTTTTTTTTTCTTTTTACCTCTTCAAAACTCAATTTTTTTTAATTTTTTTTTTTACCTCTTCAAAACTCCAACATTGATTTTTTGTTCCTTTTTTTACCTCTTCAAAACTCCTAAATTTTTTATTTTTTTTTACCTCTTCAAAACTCCAACATTGATTTTTTGTTCCTTTTTTTACCTCTTCAAAACTCCACAATTTTTTTTTTATTTTTCTTTTACCTCTTCAAAACTCCACAATTTTTTTTTTTTTTTTTTTTTTTACCTCTACAAAACTCCAACATTTTTTTTTTTTTTACCTCTTCAAAACTCCAACATTGATTTTTTGTTCCTTTTTTTACCTCTTCAAAACTCCAACTTTTTTTTTCTTTTTACCTCTTCAAAACTCAATTTTTTTTTATTTTTTTTTTTACCTCTTCAAAACTCCAACATTGATTTTTTGTTCCTTTTTTTACCTCTTCAAAACTCCTAAATTTTTTATTTTTTTTTACCTCTTCAAAACTCCACAATTTTTTTTATTTATTTTTTTTACCTCTTCAAAACTCCAACTTTTTTTTTTTTTTTTTTTACCTCTTCAAAACTCCACAATTTTTTTTATTTATTTTTTTTACCTCTTCAATACTCCAAATTTTTTTTTTTTTTACCTCTTCAAAACTCCACAATTTTTTTTTTTTTTTTTTTTACCTCTTCAAAACTCCATTTTTTTTTTTTTTTTACCTGTTCAAAACTCCAACATTGATTTTTTGTTCCTTTTTTTACCTCTTCAAAACTCAATTTTTTTTTATTTTTTTTTTTATCTCTTCAAAACTCCAACATTGATTTTTTGTTCCTTTTTTTACCTCTTCAAAACTCCAAATTTTTTTTTTTACCTCTTCAAAACTCAATTTTTTTTTTTTTTTTTTTTTTACCTCTTCAAAACTCCAACATTTTTTTTTTTTACCTCTTCAAATCTCTACAATTTTTTTTTTTTTTTTTTTTTACCTCTTCAAAACTCCAACATTTTTTTTTTTTTTACCTCTTCAAAACTCCAACATTGATTTTTTGTTCCTTTTTTTACCTCTTCAAAACTCCACATTTTTTTTTATTTTTTTTTTTTACCTCTTCAAAACTCCAACTTTTTTATTTTTTTTTACCTCTTCAAAACTCTACAATTTTATTTATTTATTTTTTTACCTCTTCAAAACTCCAACATTGATTTTTTGTTCCTTTTTTTACCTCTTCAAAACTCCAACTTTTTTTTTTTTTTTACCTCTTCAAAACTCCAACATTGATTTTTTGTTCCTTTTTTTACCTCTTCAAAACTCAATTTTTTTTTATTTTTTTTTTACCTCTTCAAAACTCCAACATTGATTTTTTGTTCCTTTTTTTACCTCTTCAAAACTCCAAATATTTTTTTTTTTTTTTTTTACCTCTTCAAAACTCTTTTTTTTTTTTTTTTACCTCTTCAAAACTCCAACTTTTTTTTTTTTTTACCTCTTCAAAACTCCAAATTTTTTTTTTTTTTTTTTACCTCTTCAAAACTCTACAATTTTTTTTTTTTTTTTTTTTACCTCTTCAAAACTCCAACTTTTTTTTTTTTTTACCTCTTCAAAACTCCAACTTTTTTTTTTTTTTTTTTACCTCTTCAAAACTCCAACATTGATTTTTTGTTCCTTTTTTTACCTCTTCAAAACTCAATTTTTTTTTTTTTTTTTACCTCTTCAAAACTCCAACTTTTTTTTTTTTTTACCTCTTCAAAACTCCACAATTTTTTTTTTTTTTTTTTTACCTCTTCAAAACTCCAACTTTTTTTTTTTTTTACCTCTTCAAAACTCCAACTTTTTTTTTTTTTTACCTCTTCAAAACTCCAACTTTTTTTTTTTTTTTACCTCTTCAAAACTCCAACTTTTTTTTTTTTACCTCTTCAAAACTCCAAATTTTTTTTTTTTTTTTTTAACCTCTTCAAAACTCCAACTTTTTTTTTTTTTTTACCTCTTCAAAACTCTACAATTTTTTTTTTTTTTTTTTTTTACCTCTTCAAAACTCCAACTTTTTTTTTATTTTACCTCTTCAAAACTCCAACTTTTTTTTTTTTTTTTTTTACCTCTTCAAAACTCCAACATTGATTTTTTGTTCCTTTTTTTACCTCTTCAAAACTCATTTTTTTTTTATTTTTTT